>NC_136895.1:5400301-5437801 GCF_949152265.1 Phoxinus phoxinus
GGGTTTCCAAACTCTTCCCGGTGACATCATTCTAGTCACAGATGTTTTCTCCACTTTAAGGAGAGGACAAAACAGAGCAGTAAACCCGGGCCAGCTTGCGGTGAGGCCGTTACCCACAATCCACCGGGGCGCCGGATGGTTCCCACTAGGTTCTGGTCGGCTTGGAAACGGCAACTTATTAATCTTGTGATGGAAGGCCAGCTGCAACCGTTACCGCATTTCACGATCAACCGGCTTCTGGGAGTGGCTTGAACTTGATTTCTTTCGTTTGCTCGCTTCGTGCGTTCGTTCCGAGCATAATATTCTGGAAACTCGTCACTTTCTTGGCCTGGTAATCACAACAAACTAGACTAACCGTGATTCGAGTGTGGTGTGTCATCCTTTCTTTGGCGTCCCCCCCCCCCCTCCCGCTCCTCTTTTTAAAACCGTGCTGATTAGGTTTACTAATTCAGAGAGACTGCTTAGTTTCCAACTTTAATGATATTCCCCCGGCATATCACCCGCCGTTGCCTGGAGACCGGATTTGAGCGAGGCCCCTCATTCGATTCCCACACATCGGAGCCCTGAAAAGCAATTTTTTCTCCTTGAGCTTTTGATGGCGTCTCCTCTGAAACCCTTCCCCCTGCTGTGTCAGTATGGGTGGGCAGAGCGCTGGCAGAATGGGCCGGGAGGTGAAGGGGAGGCCTGTGGGTTGCTGGTCACACATCAAGGCCTGAAAACAAAGGCCCCAGGAACCTTCCTTACAAACACAAATTCGGCTCTCTGAAAGTAAATGTGCGAGCCTCCGTCCCTTAAAGTTGCAGATATCGAGTCCCCGCATTTCGAAATGCTGCTTCGACCGGCAACAGGTAGTTCAGCAAGACCGAGTTTCACCGTGTATTGGGAACTTTGTAAGTTGGGGCCTCGGTACGCGTTTTATGGTTTTATTGATTGGAAAGTGTTTGCTTCCCATAAAATTCTTCACTTCGAAATGTTAACAACAAGAAAAAGTGAAATGTTGGAAGCTTCTACAAGAAACGTCTTTTTTATGGGATTTAGGGAACTTTGTGAGATGTGGCCTTAATTTATGGTTACATTTTGTGCTTCAATCAAATTGAATATTCAATCAAATGCTTGATTCAAAAATGTTAACACTCAAAAAAAAAAGTACCTATTTCCTAGACAGATTCCTTTTATTTTTAAATAAAACTGTGGTTTTGGGAACTTGTGAGAATGATACATACATATATATATATATATATATATATATATATATATATATATATATATATATATATATATATATATATATATATATATTTCAAGTGTTTGTTTCCAGTCAAATTTCTTCACTTCGAAGTGTTAACAACAACAAAAAGTGAAATGTTTTTGGATTTGAAAGTTGTGCTTCTACAAGAAATGTCTCTTTTATGGGATTTAGGGAACTTTGTGAGATGTGGCCTTAATTTATGGTTAAAATGTGTGTTTTAATCAAATTTAATCGCTATGATGCTTTTAGATGCTTGATTAAAAAAAATTTAATACTCTAAAAAAAGAAGCATCTCTTTCCCAGACAGATACATTTGATTCTTCTTTAATATTGTTATCCAAGTTTTGGGAACTTTCTAAGATGTGGTCTTGGTTGAGATTCAGTGACTTTTTTTTTTTTTTTTTTTAAAGCAAAGTGTAAAATTTAGAAGTGTTAACGACAAATCCAAAAAACAAATCCAATTTTAAAGTTCTGTTATGCAATATAGGGAACTTTGTGAGATAAGTCCTTAATATACGGGTAACGGTTTAGCTTTATTGATCTATAATCAACAACACCAACATGTTAAACTTTTTTTGTTAATGTTTGATTTGCAATTTTTAATACTTCAAAAAACTAAAAATACGTATCTTTCACAGACCGACCCCATTTACTTTCATCAAAGTTTTAAGAAGTTTTTTTTAAAGATGTGGTCTCGGTATAAACTCAGAGTTACAGTTTCCCTCTTCTCTTCATCATTTTAAAAGCATCAGAAAGTTAAATGTTCAGAGGTTATCTCTCGAGCTGACATTTCTGCAACTGTTTCCGTGGACAGATTCCTCCCATTTTGTCCTTGTCCGTGAACGGATTGTGAATCGCTGAGGATGTCCCTGCCACTCACACGAGAGCGTGGAAGTTTCATGTTGCGCGCAGAAAGAAAGGCAGCGTTTGTGCGCCCCTTATCGAGTCCCTCTCGTCATGTAGGCCACAACAGTGATAAGAGCAGCCCCACCACAACAAGGAGGAGACTGTTTCCGCACATTTCCAACACGGAATAAAGTCCTCCTTCCTGGAGCATTCGTGTTTGCCATTTTACAGCTTTTGTGTGTCATGATCGCTTACATGAACACACGGAGATAACTCTTGCAGGAGGCGCACCTCCACCATAACCACTGGACACTTTTATCTGTGTGCTTGTAACATTAGATAATTGTAAATACTTTTACCCTGTAGGATTGCTGCATTTTCAAAAGGAAATGGTTTTGGGATATCACTTGTGTTGGGGGGAAAAGTGTGGATGAAAGTGATTTAGAGAGAGCGAGGCTTTGTTACGAACACTTCAGATCCTCAGTATTGTAATGTTGATTCTACATATACTTCAGTGATCCGGTGAAATCGGGCTGCCTTTCCCAACCCCTCCCGACCCTGGAGAAGAACCACCTCTAGATGCCTATAGGCTGATGTAAGACTCTCAAATGAGGTCATAGATTAGCCCGGTTGCCAAGCACTGGCCACTCAAACTGCTTTCCACTCCAGCGCTCTGCAACTCTCCCAAAGGGCCATTCGAAATTAATTCAACCGTGTTTTTGCTACTAGTGTTTCTTTCTTTGCACTCAATTTTCAAGACTAGTTTCTACTTTAACATTATGAGAACTTTCTCATTTTATCTATTGCTGTTAATTAGTTGAATTATTATTTTTGGGTCATATTATAAAAGTACATTTTGATTTCAGTGAATGCTAAAAATGCATGGCAGATTCAGGGAATGTGTTGATCAATGCATTCAACAAGTGTGTTGTGCAGCTGCGCTTTCTCAGGGATTCGAATCATGCATTTACATTTACATTGAGGATGATAGATATCTGACTTACCAATAAGTCAGAAATCCCCCCCTTGAAAATGAATCTGAAAACTAAATTGAATATTTAGTGATTTTGTTAGTTTTACGTGATATCATTGTTTGCTAGTATCCCGAAATGGGTTCTTCCCACTGAATAGTTTAACAGTTCCTTATAACTGATTGTAAAAATGTAAAACATTAAGTAAAATTGCGAGACACTGTATTGTGATGGTCCAATTTAGACATTCTACTAATTATAAGTAACTTTGCAATGTCAACTAACTCTCATTAGAGTATTAGACTGTTAGGTTTGGGTTGGTTAAAATAAGTTGACATGTGGTTGCAAAGTTACGTATAGTCTATAGGATATCTAAAGTTTTCCCTAAAATTGCGCTAAAATGTTATACCAAATATGATTTGATTAAAGAAACATTTGAATCAAATTGAATCGAAGCGATATCATTGTTCTCTAGTATTTTGAAATATTTCGAAATAGGGTTTTCCCCCAATGAATAGTTTTACAGTTCCTGATTGCAACATTTTTAAACATTAAGTAATATTGGGTGACACTTTATTTTGATGGTCCACTTTGTAAACCCGAATAAGTTGGCAAAACTCAAAACATTTAAGGCAATCAATTGCCTTTAAGTTTTGAAATTCAAAGTTTAAGTAAGCAGAACTAGCAGATTTGTATTTTGTACTTATACATTTTAATTGTTCTTAACTTGAAATGTTTGAGTACATTAATTCATACAATTAACTTAAAACTTTCATGTAATCTCAATGTGAACACTTTTATTAGTATAAACTTAGCTAGCCTTAACAAGCTAATCTGCTAACATACTAATTTGCTAACATATTAGCATTAGTATGTTATACAGAAGCACTTGCTGTATGAGTGCAACAATATAAAGGTATTATTTGCTCTCAAATCAATCTCATGCACCACTCGTCACCATGATGTAACTCTCCTAAAACTAATATTAACAGAAATTCTTCTAAATTAGCATAACAAAACATTAATCACTACTAAATCTCCCACTTAACATTAATCTTGCACAAAAAAAAACACATTATATTACACTTAATTTGAGCGTTTACTCTCCCTTTCGAGTGCCATCGGCAAAGCATGCTGGGAAATAGACATCCCAGCCGTTTCAGTGAAACTTAAGTTCGTCTAAATTAAAATAAATCATTTCATAAAACTCAAAACAATGAAACGGTTCAGTTTACTTAAAATATATCAGTTCTGTGAACTTGAAAGAAAAAGAAAGTGCTAAATACTCAAAGTTAATTTGACTGAACTAATTAGTTTAATTTAAGTTTGTCCAACTCAAACCAATTAAGTATTTTGAGCGTTAGGGTTTACCTTTGCAACATGCAAAATTGAAGCGATATCATTGTTCTCTAGTATTTTGAAATGATCCGAAATTGTTTTTTTACCCAATGAATAGTTTTACAGTTCTTGATTGCAAGAAGAATGTGTTTCTAAAGTGATTAGATTTAAAAATAAGATGTTTCTAAAAATCTAAAGTGTTAGCTAAAACTATACTAAAATGTTATACATTTGATTAAAGAAGCATTTTAACTGAGACCACAAGCAAATCTATGTTGTTATACAACTATATAATTCAACCTGGTCCTTAGAAAACATGAAGAACTTCTATTTCTACCAAAAAGTGAAAATAATAATAATAAACGAAACCCCGAAGAACACCCCCCCCCCCCCCCCCCCCCACCCCTCCCGAGTTAACCGATGCTATCTGGTCAGCGGTACACACACACACACACACACACACACACACTCAAAGTGCAGCATGGGCACTCTGCCATTGTTTCCCCTGCACTGAACATGTTGCCGGGTCCAATTGTTCTCTTTATCTCTGTGTTGGGCTGGAAATAGACAGACACACTTGTGGGTTTTGTGGCACATGCACTGTGATTTTCAATAGCTGTGTTTTCTTTTACTCTTTCTCTTGGTGCGAGTAGTGGAGTGAAAGCCCGAGTCTTGTGCTGTTACACGAAGACGTGGATTAGAAGCGATTGATTGATTGGCTGGATGGACTGTTTCCTCTCCATCACTCTTTTATCATTGCATAATGGCTTGTGTAGATGTAATGTGATGCCCTTTGGCTTCATGAACCATCCAACACTTTTCTTCTAGAGTCTATAAACCCATTAGGGCCTTTTGAGTTACATTGTTAAAGACATTTGTGTAATCTAGAGCTGCCAAAGTAAGCGTGTTAATGCACGCTAGGCTAATTATGTTTAACAACATCATTTTTTAAAGCTTTTATTCGTTTTGACGTTGCCACATTCCGTTCTGTGCGAGTTCTAAAAAAAATGTATCGGAACCTTCGGAACTGCGCGCGCACACACACACACACACATACACACACACACACACACACACACACACACACACACACACACACACACACACACACACACACACACACACACACACACACACACACACACACACACACACACACACACACACACACACACACTTGTGTAGTGTTGTTAAAAATTATAAAAATACTGGTAACACTTTACAATAAGGTTCATTAGTTAACATTAGTTAATGCATTAAATAACGTGAACTAACCATACATTATTTGTTGTTTGTTAATGTTAGTTAATGAAAATACATTCATTGTTTGTTCATGTTAGTTCAATGTTAACAAAGTATTAGTAAATGTTGAAATTTACATTAACAAACATTGATAAATGCTGTATAAGTGCATTTCATAATTAGTTCATGCTAACTAATGTAGTTAACTAATGTTAACTAATGAACCTTATTATAAAGTGTTGCCAAAATACTGAGATTAATCAATATTTGAATCCACTGACAGCCCTACTTATATCATGTTCAACATTTGAGATAACTTCTTATCAGACAAAACGATTGTTAACAGTTCGCACGGATGCATAATAGAAAAACCAAACAAGCTTTAAACTTTTAAAACATTTAGCGTATTTCTCGACTGTGAGATTTTATGGAGCCCTTTTGAGATCCATCAGCATCTCTTGCCTCTCTTGTTCGTGCTTTGGACTTTTCACAAGTTTGATTAATCAAGATAATTAATTTCTGCAGCAAATTACAGCATTCGCTCCCAGCTTTTCCTCTGAGTGAGCGCTGTTTTGACAGTTATTCACATTGGTTGTCTTCAAGCATGATTCGCTGCTGTTTAATGACAAAGATATCATGTGGCGCATCTTCAAACATGACACTGACATGTGGTATTTAGTCAGTCATTTTGTAACAAGTAAAATTGCACTTTTATGTCCTTCGAGTGTTTCCTATGATGTAAACGTAGGCCACCACTCATTAATAATGCATTTAGCCCCAAAAAAGAGAAGAAAAAGACAATTTTAGCGAGCTTTTGAAAGTCAAAAGCAACAAAAGAGACAAAGAGCCATTGTGTATTTACAAAATTAAACAGCCCTGTCATTGTGGCGGAGTGAGTCATTTTTTGAAGGCAGAAAAGTCGTATAAAGCGGCAATTTCATTCTAATTTCATTCCAATCTGTTCCTGAAACAATTGGAGCCGGCATTTGATGTGTTTATCTCAATGTGTAATTGGGTATTGTTCATCTCTGAAAAGTTTCCATCAGCAGCGAAGGAGATGCTCGCGGTTTTAGAGGAGGAGGGAAAAAGCGCTTCGACACTTCTTATTGCACGTGGAAATCAAACTACATCTTGTAATTGGCATTCAAAGCAGTTTCCAATTAATTCGAAATGATTCTGGGTCGGCTTAGAGATATTTTTATGAATATTTAAGGAAAGTGCTACAATAATATACACACACAAATGTGAAATTTGGCCCCCAAATGATAGCGGGAACACATAATTTCACTTCAACTATCTGAATGACATTGCAATAGATGCAAAATGTTCAAACAATCGGCATCCGATTAAAGTAATGCTGAAGTACATTAAATACAACATTGCATTAGTAGAATATGATCATAGTTTAAGTCGTTCATGTCTCTTCTGCTGACCATGAAGCCGTTCCTCTGCATGATGCTTGTAAAGTGACGGATAAGGACATTGGATCGCTACTGTTGTCTTGGCAGGTGTTTGATTGTCAACACGGAAATCTCAGATTAACTAAATTGGAAAGGAGAAACGACGCTGTGCAATGCTAGCATTTGTTCTGCAGGTGTACGGTTAAACAGAGACCGTGTTATACACAACTGTTAACCATTGCCAAACACGTAATATTTCCATGTAATGCCGAACTTTGACTGCAGCTGATTTGCTTGAAAGTGAATGTATATCATTATCTGCGTACTGTACATCTCCTCGAGTCTAACGTGTTCATTATACAAGCGCATCTTGAAGAAATGAGTTTTGGAGTGGAATGAACCAGTATTTGATTGATTTGTTATACAATGCAATGACATTGAACTATTTAATGTAACTAAAAAGTGTTCAGTTGACTTAACTTATAAAGTAAGGAAACCTTAAAATTATTCCGAAAATAAATCATGCATAAAGTTATGTGAACTCGATAGTTTCAAGTTACCCTGACACGCAAAAGTTATTGAAACAAAAGAAAATGTGTTGAGATCTCTTTTTATTTTAAGTTGGACTAACTTAGTCTTATTCGATTGCAGATTACTTAACCCCTTATATGGAGCCATTACATATTTAAAACAGTAATATCCTATACTAAACCTAAACTAATCTTGACAAAATATATATAATTTGAAAGCGTACAATCTCTAGTTTACATATTTGGTGAATGATTTTCAAAATAAATTACAGAGGAGCCGTAATTTATCAATTTGCAGCAAGAATATGGTCATACTCCTAAGGCGTGTTCAGACCTTTATTTTGAAATAGTGATGAACATGAAAAATCATGAAAGAATGGTAAAAACCTCAGTTTGTTTTCATGCCAAGAGTTCAGAAGATAGCATACATTCAATTCTTTTAGGAAAAAAGGTCTAAAAATGTTTTAAATATAAAGAAAACAATAATAGATTCAGCATTAGTGATGTGGCAGCGAGCTATAATGCACATACGGGATCTTTTGTGTTTCTTAGAGGTTGAATTCATTTCAAAATCTGCCAAACTTCCAACACTACTTCCGAATAGGATTTCTACTTCATAAATTGTATGAAAATTGTTAAAATAATGGTTCAGATCACTCAAACAACATATGGAAATGCAGGCGCCCTTATATGGGCAGTAATGTCCACTAGTGGAGAAGTGTGGTACTGCGCCCAAACTAAACCTCACTGAAAGCTTATTTTTTGAGATATCAAGTTATCAACCTAAAATTTTAAACACAACTTGTTCAGATTTTTGGCTTAGATTTTTTTGCATTTTTAGAGTCATCCAGGTTTTGAAAATATATATTTTATACAAAATATGAATAATACATTTTTTAACATTGTACATTTTCATAAACTCAAACTTCTATAACTTTTTTTCTGTTTAACTTTCTTAATTTATCTTAATTTCACTTCTACACAAATCTGCCAAATGTCTTCTTTAAAACAAGACCAATCTTACATCTATATTCCAAAGCATTCTTGAATTACAACCATTTAAGTTCAGATTGTGCATTTTCATGTCTATAAAAAAAAAAGTGGTGGGGGGGGGGGCTGCTTAAGGGGTTAAAATGTCAATCTACTTAACTTAAAACAAGTTTATCTGAGTTCTGTCCACTTGTCCACTTCTGTCCACACCTTGAAAAAAATTAAGCAACCACAACTTATTGTATATGTGAACTTATACATCTAATTTTATTCATTTCTTTAAAAGTCTACACAAAAATTGTCGGCTACTAATACAATTCCTAACAGTTTTTAAAAAAAAAACTGTTTATACCTCTATATGTAAAAATCGATCAGTTGTCTTTACTTAAAAAAAGTGAGTAAAACCTGTTGCCTTAAAATTATTAAGCAAATAAACTGAAAAAATTAAGTTGACATGTGGAAATGTCAAGTTCACATGATTCAAATATTTCAATTACACGTGTAGTTTACGTAATAATTTTAAGGCAACAGGTTTCCTCACTTAAAAAAAAGAAAAGAAAAGTCAACTGATCACTTTTCACTGTAAAAAAAAGGTGGTTTAACTTAAAAAAGCAAGTTACCTTGTTGCCTTAAAATGTTGAGTTCGTTGTAATTAAAAATTTGAGTTAATACAATGAAGAAGAATGGTTTAATAAACAGAAACTCAAAATAGTATGTTATCTTTACGCATTAGTTATGGAAGTTGATTTGACAAAAGATAAAAAGTTGTGATAACAAATCATGAAATTTGTTTTTTACAGTGTTCACGGTGGAGTGTCCAGACACTTTATAGGGACCATTGCAAAAACACATTTGTTCTTGACTCTCGAGTCTGACATGTTCATCATACACATGCATCCTAAATAAATCTGTGGGAATAAGGAAGCCTGAATCAACACATGATCTGTCCGGTGGGATGAGACGATATGAACATGTCACTATGGAAACAAAATGGTCAGAGCCTTGAGAACTGCAAAAGCATTAATATACTCTCTGGACTGATGCAGTTGATTAACATTTCACACGAGCTCTTCTCGGATGGCATCAAACGTTTGTTTGTGTGTTTATGTTTATGTGTGTGTGTGTTTTAGATCAAAGCAGCGCTGACCCGAGCGCACAGATGTGTGGAGAGCACACACTGCTCTGCTCACGCTCATGACAGCGTCTTAAGCAAATGCAGCTTTGTGTACATTTCTCAGAGTGGGTCTGGCTGGGCTGTGGGACGTCCCGTGGGGCTGGGGTCTCGCTGAGCTGGATTACGGGGTTACATCCCTGGCGGAAAATAGGCAAATGGATAATTAACTCCACCAAATCAGCTTGTGTTGTGAAGACACCGTTCAAAATACCTCAAGTGAGTTAGTTTATCCCATTTCTGCCTGACAGAGTCACCTGGAGTCACCTTCACCTGGCGGATTTTATCTCATATTTGCATTTGTTAAAATATTCTGCCAAAAATATCAGTGCCATAATGAAAAAGAAAAGAAAAGAAAACTAAAAATAATCCTATTAAAACTTTAAAAAAAACTTAATTTAAAAAAATTAAAACTTTTTAAAATTGTAAAAATTAAAACTGTAGTATTTTCTTTATGGTAGTTTGTTCAAACACACACACACACACACACACACACACACACACACACACACACACACACACACACACACACACACACACACACACACACACACACACACACACACACACACACACACACACACACACACACACACACACACACACACACACACACACACACACACACACACAGTAAAAAAAAATTGCTGCGATTATTTATCACAACTTAAAATCCAACATTGTTTCAACTTTAAAAAGTATGTGTTCATGCTTGACTTAAAATATTACGTTTAGTTAACTTTAGTTTAGTTAAGTTGGATATTTAAGTTATCTCAACAAATTTTAAGTTGTTATAACTAATCGCAGCCACATTTTTTTACAGTGACACACACACACACACACACACACACACACACACACACACACACTGTAAAAAAATTGCTGCGATTATTTATCACAACTTAAAATCCAACATTGTTTCAACTTTAAAAAGAATGTGTTCATGCTTGACTTAAAATATTACGTTTAGTTAACTTTAGTTTAGTTTAGTTGAGTTGGATATTTAAGTTCTCAACAAATTTTAAGTTGATATAACTAATCGCAGTCACATTTTTTACAGTACACACACACACACACACACACACACACACACACACACACACACACACACACACACACACACACACACACACACACACACACACACACACACACACACACACACACACATTACTTTTTGAGGCTGACGTGTGACCTGCACATGTTTTCATGTCCACAACTGTTGTCTTAGAGAAATGTAATCTTCCCCGTATTGTAAAGCCAGGTATGAGATATTAGTGTGGGATTAATCAAGGATAATAAATCAATGCGACACGCCTGCTGTTTAAATGATTTCAGATTAATGATCTATGGAGATGCTAAGAGCTTAATCCACAGGTGTGCTCTTCATTATCAGACATTAAAGACAAGCATTAACATTGAATTGAACAATATGTCACTGTTTATTTTTGATCAGCACTTATCAATAGCATATTAAAAAGGCCAGTCGCACGAGAAGAGCCGCAGAATCAGCGTCCACACAGGACTCTGGTCTCCATGGCAAACGCACAGGATCCTTTCTCTCCAAATGCTGGATTTCAAAAGAAGGGCAATTATTTGCTCAGTATGTGCCGCTAATCCTTCTTTATCTGCATGGACACCACCTGAAAACACTTTGATCAGAGATAGCGCTGTTTATCCACAGATGGAGAGTGAAAAAAAAGAGATTTAACTCCTCCCATGCCATGAAAGCGAGAAGATCCTTTATAATGTTGTTGATTGTAAGCTCTTCCCTCAGTCCTCTTGTAATGAAATACGTCTGTCCTCACTTTTCCTGTGATGTTTTTTCACGTGGGCTTTGGTTTGACTTCATCACGGGGTTGATGTCATTACTCAGCGTTCGAGAGAGAGACTGCTAGCGTTTCTGCCTGGAGGGCATTTGACATTTACCTGAGTGAGTCACGATGATTCATTCGCCCCTGCAGGTGTGACACACAACTGTAAATAGGCCACACAGTATCACAAAAATGCCACAGACGCTAATAAAGTGTTGATATATGAATACATACACTATAAGTGGTGCTTTTGCTCATCATAGTCCGGGTTAAACAAACACATTACCCTAATTATCAAAGTTTGGCATGTAACTCATCCCGTCCTGTTTGTGCTACAGACATGAATACTTCAAATCATGCGGCTTGTTCGGATTTATGACTTTTACCTGGCGGAGAATAAAACCGGTGAAAACAGTTTAGGTTTAAGGAGGGACCTGAGCAAGTTAGGTGGCTCTTTTGACTTTGGCCTGTTTTAACAACTAGTAATTGACTAATAAATCATCCAGGACAGTTAATTGGCCGATATGCAGTTATTTTGATGGCCGACAAACAAAAGTGATCATTAAGCCTGATATCAGTTCCAGTATCATCTATTTAACAGTCAAAGAATAACCCGTGACATATTTATAGTCTTGAAATATTTCAGATTTAATTTTTTTCAAACATTTTGGAAAATTAAACTATATTAGTACAGCAATTACATAATCACCTCAGAGAAGAATGGGATTATTTTAAATGAAAATAATTTTGCAATGCAATAAAACACAAAACAAAAGGGCTTTTCTTTTTATAAGCCTAAAAAAAAGTAAATATATCATCAATATTTTAGGTTGACGTGTGACCTGGACATGCTTTTTGTGTGATTCACTGATACGTATCCATATTCTGTTATATTTATATTTATATTTTTTATTTTTTATTTTTTTAAAAAGCCAGAAATTCACTGGCCCTAAAAATAAGTTTTTTTATATGCAAAATATTTATAATATAAGAAATATTTTTTTTAATGCTCATATTGTGTCTTGAAATTTAATATAATTTATATATAAGTAGTGTGTAAAATAAGTTAAAAAAAAAGATATTTTCTGATTGTACTGTATATCAACATTATATTGGTCGCTGGCCAGCCTGCTCTCAAGATAGCAGTGGAAACTACTAACAACTCAAAACACCCCAGCAACCACACATAACATCCTAGCAACTGCAAAGCAAGGTGCTATAAAACACTCAGAATACCTTAGCAACCATACAACAACTCATTGGCAACAACACATCGTGACTTTTATTTAAATTAGTTGCTTACATTGTTTCGTCATTTAAGAAGCTTACAAATGATCAGTCGTTCAATCTATGCTGCCTATTCTGAAACACAAATATTAGGAGTTCAAAAGTGCAGGATTTGTCATTTCAAAAGTACACTTTTAAAGAAGACATCTGAGAAGCTGACTTTTCCTGGTTAATAAATCTCAAACCAGCAGATAAAGAAATTGACTTAGTTATAAAACCTGAAACTCTGTTTTACCTGTACAGGACTACACTTCTGACATTCGAGAACTGTTTGGCTACATTCAGTCAGTGTTTGGATTTGACAACCATATTTACTTGTGTAACTTTCAAACTGTCAGACAGAGGATCAAAAAATGCATGTATGAAGCCAAACCCCTTCTTTTGTCGATCCCTTAATTATTGTTTTTTTGCTCGCAATTGATTTCTGTGTTTTCACTTTTATACTGTATGATAAAGGTGCTGTTACGGCTGTACGATAGGGGGCGCTGTTACGGCTGTACGATAGGGGGTGCTGTTACGGCTGTACGATAGGCGGTGACATTACGGCTGTACAATAGGGGGCGCTGTTACGGCTGTACGATAGGGGGCGCTGTTACTGCTGTACGATAGGGGGGCGCTGTTACGGCTGTACGATAGGGGGCGCTGTTACGGCTGTACGATAGGGGGCGCTGTTACGGCTGTACGATAGGGGGCGCTGTTACGGCTGTACGATAGGGGGCGCTGTTACTGCTGTACGATAGGGGGCGCTGTTACGGCTGTACGATAGGGGGCGCTGTTACGGCTGTACGATAGGGGGCGCTGTTACGGCTGTACGATAGGGGGCGCTGTTACGGCTGTACGATAGGGGGCGCTGTTACGGCTGTACGATAGGGGGCGCTGTTACGGCTGTACGATAGGGGGCGCTGTTACGGCTGTACGATAGGGGGCGCTGTTACGGCTGTACGATAGGGGGAGCTGTTACGGCTGTACGATAGGGGGCGCTGTTACGGCTGTACGATAGGGGGCGCTGTTACGGCTGTACGATAGGGGGCGCTGTTACGGCTGTACGATAGGGGGCGCTGTTACGGCTGTACGATAGGGTGGCTGTTACGGCTGTACGATAGGGGGTGCTGTTACGGCTGTACGATAGGGGGCGCTGTTACGGCTGTACGATAGGGGGCGCTGTTACGGCTGTACGATAGGGGGCGCTGTTACGGCTGTACGATAGGGGGCGCTGTTACGGCTGTACCATAGGGGGCGCTGTTACGGCTGTACGATAGGGGGTGCTGTTACGGCTGTACGATAGGGGGTGCTGTTACGGCTGTACGATAGGGGGTGCTGTTACGGCTGTACGATAGGGGGCGCTGTTACGGCTGTACGATAGGGGGTGCTGTTACGGCTGTACGATAGGGGGTGCTGTTACGGCTGTACGATAGGGGGAGCTGTTACGGCTGTACGATAGGGGGTGCTGTTACGGCTGTACGATAGGGGGTGCTGTTACGGCTGTACGATAGGGGGCGCTGTTACGGCTGTACGATAGGGGGGCGCTGTTACGGCTGTACGATAGGGGGCGCTGTTACGGCTGTACAATAGGGGGCGCTGTTACGGCTGTACGATAGGGGGTGCTGTTACGGCTGTACGATAGGGGGCGCTGTTACGGCTGTACGATAGGGGGCGCTGTTACGGCTGTACGATAGGGGGCGCTGTTACGGCTGTACGATAGGGGGTGCTGTTACGGCTGTACGATAGGGGGCGCTGTTACGGCTGTACGATAGGGGGCGCTGTTACGGCTGTACGATAGGGGGCGCTGTTACGGCTGTACGATAGGGGGCGCTGTTACGGCTGTACGATAGGGGGTGCTGTTACGGCTGTACGATAGGGGGTGCTGTTACGGCTGTACGATAGGGGGCGCTGTTACGGCTGTACGATAGGGGGTGCTGTTACGGCTGTACGATAGGGGGTGCTGTTACGGCTGTACGATAGGGGGTGCTGTTATGGCTGTACGATAGGGGGTGCTGTTACGGCTGTACGATAGGGGGTGCTGTTACGGCTGTACGATAGGGGGCGCTGTTACGGCTGTACGATAGGGGGTGCTGTTACGGCTGTATAAGTCACATTTACCGTTGTTTGGTGAATTTTCAAGGTCACAATAACTGATTTCAATTGCAATCCGGGGATTTCCCATGAGAGTGAAATTATTCACTATGCATGTTGGCCGTGCAAATTAACCGCATTAAACAACAGGATATAACATAAGATAAAAAACATTATATATATACATATGTTTTTAATACAGATTTATTTATTGACTATTTCATTTTTATTTAAATTTGTTTTGATTGCATTTTTAAATATGCTTTGAAAATGATGAGCCTTTTTTTTTTTCTTTTTTTTTTTAAAGTAATCTAGCTACGATTAAGTTGGACAAAATAAAAGAATCAAGACACGTTTATTCATAAATCCAGCAAGCCCACGGAAGCTGCGGTCTGTGCCAGCCCTGAGGTAACGGCCTCAAACAAGGCTTCCTCTGTCAGCTTAAACGCTGTCCTGGAGCAAAACTGGCATTTCATCTGACGATTGGAAAGGATAGGCTAGCACTGAATGACATGTCTTTCTTCCTCCAAACCAAATGACATTTCCCCCCTCTCCTACAGACCTTAACCTCCCCAAACGCTCCTCCACGCCGCTCGCTCTAACTGCTGTTTTGACATAGATTATAACTTTGCATCTTGGTTTGTGCATCCCCATGTTCTGACAGCCAGATCACATTAGGCTTCCCAAATTATTGAGAAAGGTGTCATATTTCCCCTTGTTGAGCTGTCTGTATTTCTCGTTCGCTACTCGTTTCTTTTGTCCATTTTTCAATCTCACCAGCACATGCCTGGAATAGCGAAAAGCAACATTTGAAGTAAAAATTTGGACATATTTTTGAATTGATGAAAATACAATCGCATATGTCTTATTTTGCACTCAAAAAAAATCACAGGTGACTATTTTTATTGCAGAACAACTTTCACATTTCAAAATTCAAGCAATCTAAGTTTGTGGGTAAACAAGGATTTTTTTTTTTTTTTACGCTAAGTTGTTTTTTAAAATAGCACAAACGCTTATAAAAATATAAACAGGGCAGTTCAGTTGAAATTCTAAGAGGGTATTTTAAAGATATCTCGGTAGATGTTGGTGACCAGATAGTTTAAGTTACCATTGACTTCCACATATGAAGGCAGTAGGCCTCATACTTTTTAAATACAGATCTGTAGAGCAAACAAACGTTCAAGGTACTCCAAATTTGGAAATGTAAGTTGATAATCTATTATGACTAATGTGCTTTTGAAAGTTAATCCTCACATAATTCACATTAACCTGGTTCTGTGGCTCTGTAGAAGTTGCTGTTAAAGGTTTGCCTTAATTGAATTGTATTTTGTGACTAACTGGATAGTAATTGGTTTAGGAGCGGAAGGCTGTTTGTTCCTTCATGTTTTATGATATGAAATGTGATAACAGGAAATGTGCAAGTAATTACAGGAAGAGCTGCTTAGACACTCATTCACCGCTGAAATATTGTGTGACTTATCTGTGATTCATTAAAGGCTCCCCTCACAAAAATTACATCGGCAATTAATTTCCCACTAAATAATACCGTAACATGGCCGCAACGGTTATTTTTACTACTGTAAGTCTCATATTAAATTAAGAATCTTTTTAAAACACAGTAAGAAGGTTTCATGTTACTGCCTTGCTGTATAATTCCTACAGGCTGCAAACTTTTAAGGCTGTATCTGAACTAAAAGAGAAGCTCACAAGTGACTGATTTGCAACTCTCTACATTGGCAGCAACCACAACTACAATACCGCACTTTACTCAAATTTCACACGATTTCAAGTGTTTAGCATTAGCATGTTGCAATGCTAATACTCTAATAAGCATAACAACACAACACACAAATAATGAGTCAATTTTTTTTATGAAATTAACCTGTTATTATTGCTCAGTATAATTACATTTATTGTGAATTTGGGGAACCCACCACAATGCATTTAACCAAAATTAGTACAGCCTTCCCAAAGCATATACTGTATGTGTCGAATATTTACATGCACGTTCATGACATTAAATGAGAAAATGTCACACAATTTCAAGAAGAAATTAATAGTTTAAGCAGCATTGGAGGCAGTTTAAAAATTAAGTGTGTTTTAAACATGACCCGCAACAAAAATGATAGAATTTTGAAAAAACGGTAGAATTTTGGCGGGAAACTATAGCCACTCATAGAACTGTTTATTTAGAAATATATTCAGTTCTGATGTAAATAAGTGCAGGTGTGTGAAATATGTAATACGCAGGTTTATTTTTTTCTTAACCTGACCAATTTTTTCCCAAAAAACACCAATGTTTACAACATTTCCCGCTCTTTAAAATAGTTGATTTTTGGGGAATTCAATGGAAACCAATGGGGGGAATTGGGAAACCACATGGAAACCAATGGGGGGAATTGGGAAACCACATGGAAACCAATGGGGGGAATTGGGAAACCAATGGGGAAACCAATTTTTACAGACTTTCCAAAACGAATCTATGTGTCGAAACTTTGCAGGCACATTTAAGGCCCCAAATGAGAAATAAATAAACTGTTCATCCAGAATTGCAAGGAGTTTACAAATTGAGTGCGGGTCAAATAGTATAACAACTATTTTGTTATACAACAGTTTTTCTAAAAAACATGTATTTCGATATTTTAGTGGCATTTTTAGCTGAGCTACTCATCGAGCAACTCATAGATAGAGCTGTGTTTATTTAGAAATACATTGAACTCTAGTGTGAAGTACTTCGGATGTTAGAAATATATAATATGTAAGCGTGCCGTTTCATCACCTATGTTTTTTTATGCCTGTTTAATTAAGGCATATCTCTTAAATATTGACTAATACGTTGGAAATGTCACATGGCGCAGATAAGCGGTTCTCACTATGAACTTCAATGGGTTAAGGTTATGTTTTCAAGAAGCTCTTTGGGACCATATTTCTAAGACGCAATTAAACCATTCTCAAGGATTTGCAACGCTAGGAGAGTATTAGGCGATTAAAAATCCTAATATGCCAACGAAATACTCCTCTTTGAACTAGGAATGTGTTTTGCCTGGGAATATATGATTATATTGTTAGTGCAGCGATGGCACAAATCTTTTAAAAAAAAAGAAAGAAATTGCAGTGCTCTTAGCCGCACGTAAACAAAAAATCCATACTTTTAAGCAAAGCCCATCTCTCATCTATTTGGATTAGATGAAAAGAAAAGAATGTCAGCTAGCTTTTATGTCAGCTGAAGACTTTTTTTCCCCCATTTAGCCTTGTGTAACAAAATTACTACTTAATAAATGCAGCAAGTGAGTTTGCTCTAGACATAATTGAAGCTTTTCCTGAATCGTCGTCGTGTTTAAAGTGCAGGGAATTAATGAAGGTGATACGAGTGGGGTTTGGGGGGCGGGATGGCGGGATGGCGTCTGGGTTGGGGGATGCTCTCTACCTACCTGCGTGACATTGGGGCTTTTTTTCTTATGGAAATTGAGCCCCGTGTTTCAATTGAACATTACGGGATGTGGAATGGGGGTCTGGATGTGTGTTTAATGAAGCAGCAGTTATCTCCCAACCCTCCCAACCTGCACTGCTCTCCCTAATCCCGCTATTCACGCCTAATACACTGAGCAAAGCTTTCTGTGGCGAGCCGTAATGGAAAATGTATATGTTTATAAATATCACACACTTGTTTGTTCACACAGAAATCCATCTCAATCCTCCCCGGTCCTCACCCACTCGACGAGCTGTTGCGTTTCTGGAGCACCCACCCCACCGCATTCACACCGCAAACTCGCAATTAATTTCCACTCGGTCCCCGTGTCGCTGCGCGTTTGAAGGCTGCGCCGTTCGTTTGAACTCCCATCAGGTGCTTTGATAAGAGCCCATGCTGTTCATTTACCTACTCTGCAAATGCAAAGAGAGCTACACCCATTTTCCTACAGCCCTTATCAACGGGCAATGCAAACAGACCATTTGAAAAAACGAGACACTTCTAAGACAAATGAGCTGATAGCACTTGAGGGGATCATGATAAAAGACTAAGGAGTTATTATTTTCAGATTGGACTGATAGAAGCCATTTCGGGAGGACTGACGTTTTTTTTCTTTTTTTTTTCTTCAATGCTTGATATGTAACGTTAAGGCACCAACTCTGTTGATTGCTATTTCATTTATTTTGCATCAACGCAACCTTGTAGAGTTTGCTGTCGTGGAATCCGTTCTGCTATTCGCTGTCATTTCTGCATTTTTTTTGCAAGGAAAAATAAGCTTGAAACTCTTTAAAAGTGTTAATTCATTTCAAACTAAACAATGTTCAAACTAAATATGAGCTGTTTTGTGTTACATTTCAAATTTTGTGATTTTGTCTTTTTTTTATCCTATTACCAGAAACTGCAATCTAACTGGTGTTAAAATGTGATTTCACTATCACGATTCAACTATTTATGTACATACGTGTTTTCAGGTAGTACTTATATTTCAAAATGACCTGCATGTCATTACATCTGTAATTAATTTATGTAATTGCATATATAATTACTTAATTATCATGTTTTTAACCTAGTTAAAGACCGAGTGGGACCCGGGAAAAACTGAAGAAACTGTTTGTTTTTTTCATTGCAAAACATAAATATATCATTATCCTGCTCTTTATATAAAGTTTGATATATAAGGATGTCCAACTTTATTGGCATACATGCATACTAGATAGCATTTCTCAACTGCTTGATTCCTTGTATCATCGCAACATGTGAACTATATTATCGGCCAACTTTAAGCTGCTAAATTCGACAATAAAGGAATATATTATGATATATATTCAAATGAATATATTCAAATGTTCTAAACATTAGCCTCATGACTTTCTGTAAAGCTATTTATGTTATAGAAATTGGACTTGGCTTGACCAGAATTAGTCACTTGCAGATTTAGCCTACATGAAACTATAATTTGCGAACCAAATTTATAGTTACTGATGAACATTTAGAGAACTGAATAGAAGTATGGTGATGTCACTTCCTGTGTGACAATTTTATTGAATTAAAAGTTTTCTTTCATCATAGGATGCAAAAGTGTGGGAAATATTTTTGGTTTATATTTGGTTAGATCATATTTTATTTCTATAATTAATTGGCTGTTTGACAGATTATGACAGTGTTGATAATTATTTGAACAGATTTTTTTTATTTGTGTTAGAAAATTGTTTTAAAGATATACAGTAGTTCTCACTTCAAAGTGACGAAGACAAAATAGTTACCCTAATTGTGCTAACTGTCACCCATATTCCCTTAGTGTGTGTTTTTATGCCTTGTAAGGCCAATTTTAAGTTTGTTTATCAACAATTTCCTTCGTCCCTCATGAAAAACGTTCACAAACAGTCTGAGAGCCACATTGTCCGGGTTGGCCAGCTGTGATTATTTCTTAATTTGCTGATGACAAGGTTGTCTGTGCTGCTTCAGACGGAGGGCCACTAAGCTTTTAGGAAGGAGCTGGAATCCAAAGGGATAAGTGGAGATTGGAGATCTGTGAAGGCAATATTAATGTGCTTAAAGCGGAATGGAAAGTAGTTTTGAGGAGTAGAGTGTAAGAAGGTTTAAAAATATCTGGAGAGGATGAGACACATATAAGTATGTGAGAACTATACTGTGTCCTGGGATCGGCCGTGTCTGACAGCCAAATGAAAAGTAGCGCCGCCAGATAGCAGGGCCACGGCACATCGTAATGCTGGAGATAGTAAGACTAGGTGACCGTTATACCATGTCCTAACCAGGTAAGGCGCAACCTTGTCTGTCTGAAAGCCTAAATGCTGTGCGATGTGACTCAGTGACAGTAAGAAGATATATGATATTTGACATATAGTAATGTGAAGAAGGATTTTGGACCAATCAGAGTTTACAATGTGGGCGGAGTTACTTGGCACAATGGTGCAGAAACCTCACAACTGGGAAAGGGCCCAATTCTAATTAAACACTATTAACTAACTACGACTTTTGACTTTTAATGTTGTTTATATGTCTATGTGGTGTTTTTAATGCGCTTTAAGACAAACCATGTGCAAATTCATAAGTCGACAGCATTGCTGAGTATTTTCTGCTTAAAACTGCAGTGAACCAAACACAGTCTCAAAAACACGGTTTGAAATCATTGGAGTTTCTGACGACTACATTGTAACCAATCAGATCAACGTGTGATCGTCAACCAGTGGATCTTTGAGCTGAGTGAGTGAGTGGAGGCGGGGCTCATTTGCATATTCATAGAACCGCGTATACTTAACGAGGCAAGGGTG
This sequence comes from Phoxinus phoxinus, assembly GCF_949152265.1. NCBI lineage: Eukaryota > Metazoa > Chordata > Actinopteri > Cypriniformes > Leuciscidae > Phoxinus > Phoxinus phoxinus. The sequence goes on from NC_136895.1 coordinate 5,421,474, forward strand.
TCGAGTTACATTAAAGCTATTTTAAAGTATGAAGAATCTTTTTTTTTTAAAGAAAAGGTGATGTAATTAAATATGTAATTTTGGTGTTAGTTTTAAGGGATAAAATAATTAACTACAGGGGGACTTTAAGCTTCTTCTTTTTTTTCCAATAGGTTATCTCAGAAAACCTCCTTGCAACATTCTGGGAACATTATTTTATGATTAAATCAATACCTAAAAACCTTCCTCTAATGTTATTTTTCGTTCCCCCTGTGTTAGTTATAGTCCATATGCAAACATCAGTAAGCATGGCATAACCTATAGGGGATTTATTCAATTAAAACATGGCACTCTCAGAAGGACGTTATGTCCTGGAATCCAAAAAAAAATAATACAAGAAACAAGGACAGTGCGTTATTGTGAATGGAGCGGCGCGTCTGCTTTACGCTTGAATGATGGTTAAGTACCTATATGTGACTAAAAGATTATTGTGAGGTGACTGAGTATTTGCGCAACAACCTATGCTACAAGGTCAAGCTCATTAAGCTGGAGATTGCTAGAAAAAGAGATTGAAAATCCTTAGAGTAGCGCTACAATAAGACAAAATACGAGGACAGCTGTCAGTAACGCAGAATCTCCAAATGCAGCTTTCAGTCCCGTCTTTAATAGTGTCTCCTCTTTCTTTTGTTGATTCCTCTGTCTGTCCTCCGTTTCCATTTTTTTCCCCAGCTAAATTGATTTTTTAATTACGCATTGTTTTAGTGCTTGATTGACAGCGCCTGTTAATGAATCTTGGCCCAGATACTTGATTCAAGGATAAAACTGAACTTCCTCTTAGTAATTAAAGAGATACATGCAATACTTTGTTGGGAACATAATTAAATGTGATTAAGCTGTGCTCTCTGCTCACCTCAGAAGTCAATGCTATTTACGCTGATACTTCAGCGAACAGTAGCTACGAATTGCATGTTTCCTATTTTTGGGGAATTGCTGTTTTTGTAATTTTTATTAGTTTTTTTTGTGTGTTTTTAAAAAAATATTTCTATATAGTTTTCAGTTTTTATTGTATTTTTCCCCCTTTATTATAGTTCTTCAACTTCAACTACACAACATTGAGAAATGTTGCCTTGGCAACTAGCTGAAATAAAATATTTTAAAAATATTTTATTAAAATTTCTGCTTATGAAAATGTTTATTATTGCTTTAGTTTTAGTTAGGATAGTAACCCTGATGTCGGTGAACATTTGTTTTTGCATTACAGTACAGTGTAATACATTTAAAAAAAAAAAAGTTCTTTCTTTTTTTTGTGATGTTCAATGCCATATCAAGCTTCTAATATTTCAGCCACCATGCAGGTCAAAACAACTGATCAACTCTGATCATAGAACTGAAAATCACAGCATCATTCTAGAAACAGGAGCCTGTCCGATAGGGCACATGTAACCCTTCCAGTTATACTTGCACTGCTCCAAGTGGGATTTGAACGGGCATTTCCAGCATGGGAGAAATGCGCGCTAACAGTCACTATAGCATCAGTTGCTAGTGAACCTCTTGAGGTCAGGGGAGTGAGGTTTACCAGCTCTTTACTAGCTGGGGGTTACACTCACCACCCTAAACATCACTCCTATTCAGGTCAAGGCACCAATGTAACCCCTCTGGTTATACTATCACTGCTCCAAGCAGGATTTGAGCCAGCATTTCCAGCATGAGAGGCGGGCGCATTAACAAGGAGGCTAAAGACCGCAGCCTCTAGCGTCAGTTAGACGCCTCACTCCCATCCGGGTCATGGCACCGTTGTAACTCCTGATTTACTCGCACTGCTCTTACTAGCTGGCCTCAGTTACACTCACCCGCCTACACCTCACTCCCATCCGGGTCACGGCACCGTTGTAACTCCTGATTTACTCGCACTGCTCTTACTAGCTGGCCTCAGTTACACTCACCCGCCTACACCTCACTCCCATCTGGGTCACGGCACCATTGTAACCACTCCGATTATACTCACACTGCTCCAAGCGAGATTCGAACCGGCATTTCCAGCATGAGAGGCGGGCTTGCTAAAAAGGATGCTTAAGACCTCAGCCTCTAGCATCAGGCACTAGTATGCCTCTTGAAGCCATGGAAGTGAGGTTTACCAGCTCTTTACTTGCTGGCCTCCATTACATTCACCCCTCACTCACTCCCATCTGGATTACGGCATCAATATAACCCCTGATTTACTCACACAGCTCTTACTAGCTGGCCCCAGTTACACTCACCCCCTAAACCTCACTCCCATCCGGGTCACGACACCAATGTAACCCCTGGTTTATGCAGACTGTTCTTACTACTTGGCCCCCATTACAGTCACCCTCTTAAACCTTACTCCTATCCGGGTCACGACACCAATGTAACCCCTGGTTTACTCGCACAGCTCTGACTCACTGGCCTCCATTACATAACACCCCCTTAAACCCTGACTCCCATCTGGGTCACGGCACCAATGTAACCCCTGGTTTACTCGCACAGCTCTGACTAGCCGGCCTCCATTACATTCACCTCCTTAAACCTCACTCCCACCCGGGTCACGGCACCAATGTAACCCCTGGTTTACTCGCACTGCTCTTACTAGCTGGCCTCATTTACACTCACCCCTCTACACCTCACTCCCATCCGGGTCACGGCACCAATGTAACTCCTCTGGTTCTACTCACAGCGCTCCAAGCAGGATTTAAACCAGTGTTTCTGGCATGAGAGGCAGGAGCATTAACAAGGACTCTAAAGACCGCAGCTTCTAGCATCAGTCACTAGTGCGCCTCTTGAGGCCTGGGGAGTGAGGTTTACCTGCACAGCTTTTTACTAGCTGGCCTCTGTTACACACACATGCCTTTATCCCAACCTTCTTCCTGACACCCGGGCGACCTGTGTATGTACACACGCCACCACCCAAGCACCCATAGGTGTACAGCCCCTGACACACACGGTCCCGTGTGAATGTTTAAACGGCGTGTTTGAACAGCACTGATGCCTCGCAGCAATAGCTGTATCACGATAAGAGGCAATATGAAATTGTACATTGCAGGTCGTATGCTGGGAAATTGGTTTTGTTATTGTTTTTGTAATGCAATAAGCACCTTTTTTTTGTCACAATGAAATTGACATTTAATCCTACATGTTTAACTTCACATAACATTTATGCTGTGAAATCAATCATGTAAAATTACATTAGCAGCCGTTTGTTTTTCTTTGCGTACAGTGCTGTTTGCATTACTCAATCACATTAGCGATTGATAAGCTGTCATTTGCACCTCACAACCAAAAGCCTTGTAACCACCACTTTCATCAACAATACCAGCATGAATCAGCATCTCTTTTAACTAATGCTTTTATTACCACTTACCTATTAAATCATTGAAGGGTGAAGTGCGAGCAATTTTAGTATGTTTGTCTTATAATGATGAATAGAGGTTAAAGATCCAGTTTATATTAGAGGCATACAAACGTCTATATAATAAATATAGTCTTTTATACTGTAGTCTTTTAAAAGACACACACAGTATTGGAGAGCAAATAATATCGCAGAAAGATACATACAGCGTATCCTGATGCACACTTTAAATGAAGAAGCAGAACAAAGAATAAAGACTAAGGTTTACCAAACAAACCAGTGTTATTTAAGTATTATTTATATACTATTATAGTATAATATTTTGAAATGGCTTTTATTTATATATTTTCATTTTATTTTAGTTTTAGTCATTCAAATGAGCTTTTGTCATTTTCATATTTCTATTTAGCTTAGAAATATTAGCTTTTTATGTTTATTTCAGTTTTAGTTGTAGTAATTTTAGTAGGCTACTTCAACTTTAAAACAAATAAAATTACAAACTAAATGTCTAAACTAAAAAGTTCAATTATTTTCTGTTTTTCTTCCAAACTAGGAAGAAATATTTGATTTTTAAAAAGTATTCATTTATGACAAAATTGGAAAGCTTGTCTCATAAGTTAGTTTAAGTCCTATAAGTTAGTTTTAGGAAAAATTTGTTTCGGATCAAATGATACATGAGAAAATAAAGATATTTTTACTTGATGTAACCTTTGAGAGATTCAATTATATGTTCAATGGGCCCCATTCGTGAAACACAACCAGACCAAATTCATTTATAAATATTTTATGAACAAGTTACCAAGAAATTAGAAAAAAAATATGCTGTGCTAAATATGAAGACTGTAGCACCATTAATAAATGGTAAATCCAGTGGTAATTCACTTAAAATAATAGTTTAATCATGTACGCAAATTATAGTAAAAAACAGCTTGTCAATATGTTTATCAAATAGAGCCAAATAATATTTTTGAAGCGTGTATGGAAAAGAGTATTGTGCAAATTCTTCAAAAGTTCTCCTTTTGTGTTCCACAAAAGAAAGACAGATTCATTTTTAATTTTTTGATGATCTATTATTTTAAATATGACTACATTTATTGGTGGCTGTCTACAAGGGCATACTTAGTACAATTGTGGCAAATGAACCCTATTGTCTGATCACAACAGGCACCAAACAAACTCTACAGCTGATCATAAAGGAGAGGGCAGAGAGGATCATGGGGGCTTTGCAGGCGGCGGCCATCTTTAAGCTTTCCACTTTCCCTTTCACTCTCTGCTAACTCAGCTTTAACGTTTCCCTATTGTCTGCGTCCCATTCATGGAGAGTCACTCACTATCCATTAATTACCACTTCCTTCGGCGCATGTGGAGACTCCCCCATACGCCAACTCATTTACAAAGGCACACTTCCCTCCTCTGCTGCCATTCATGTGCGGGACGGTTCAGCACCCCTCCAGGGCCGAAGCCCTATGTTCTTTCTCACCATAAGGACATATTCATTAGATAAGACAAAAGCCGATTTTCATGGCCTTCATGTGTGCTTTTCATTTTGGTCCAGCTGAATGTGTCTTTTAGCAGGTGTCCCCTCCACCAAACAAGCACTCAGGGGAGCAGAGATAGCGCACGTCTGAACTGTTGTCTTGACTTTCTTTAGCATGAAAAGAGTAAGACACACAACAGCAGATTTAACCAAAGGTTTGCGTTAGACGGCCAACAGAAGAGCTGATGATGGTTAGAGTCCCTAAAAACCTGCATTGTAATTCAGCTCTACAACTTAATCTCTGTAAACAACACTTTCACTCGGCCTGTGTTTTCACTGAAAACTGAATCAATAGAATTAGAAAAGAGTCAGGGGAGAACAAGTTTCACACAATATGTTGTTATCTCTTTCTTTTATTTAAAAAAACTGTTTAAAATGTCTCACAAATTCAGGGCAGGCTGTTATATAATGCTAAACATGTTATATTAACGAAAGGTCCCTCTTAAAGTGCATTTAACTACTGTGAACTAACATTTAAATTAATAATTTGATAATGCACTTATTGTGTACTTTGTACTTACATGCATGTAATTACATCTATTGTTACATTGTTACAGCGTGCTACACACAAACAATACCAGAAAAAGAAATTAATGCATGGATAAACTGAAATACACAGTGATAATGAATTAAATGTGGACAGATGTGCTTGATAAATTAATGTCCATGACAACTGATTAGTGGCAGGAAACTAGAGCCATAGATATCATATAATAAAGGCTAGATGTTTCGTCCGCGCTACTGGCCAATGGAGGTCGACGTCCGCACACGGCGGCCATCTTGTCACAGTCAGCTCGCTCACTCGTAACATTGTGTTTTAATGGTGCATGTACTTTTTAAATAACCATAACTTGCTCAATTTCCTACTGATTTTCAAACGGTTTGGTTTGTTATAAATGTCAGAGATGTAGTTATGACACTGCATACTTATGAATAATTCTAATATTATATATTTCAACATCTTCAAGCATCCAGAATTATAGCCACGTTAATAAAGTTTGTAAGAAACCAAACCGTTTGTAAATCCGTCAAGATTTCAGCGAGATAAGAGTACCGGTATTTGTGTTCGTGCAGATCACTCGCCTTACATCAGGAACCACAGAGCCCGCCAGAAAGCTTGCCTGTGACAAGATGGCCGCCGGTGATGACGTTCGAGACTCCGCCTTAAGACATCTAGCCTTATATGGATATCTATGACTAGTTCAAAGGAAACAGGTTAACTGAAAAGAAATAAACTTGGGGGCTGTTTACACTACACCATTTTAAACAAAATATGTTAAACTTCGTTTACATGACAACTACGTTTTGTGTGCCTGAAAAAGCAATCCTTTAAAAACGGGTTTCAAAATGCATGTTTCTGAAAACGGTCTCCGTGTAAACAACAAAAACGCGAATCTCTGAAGATGTTGACGTCACCCACATGCGTATTACGTGTTCAGTATATAGTGTTTCATCGCCATCTACTGGCCTGGCACAGCGTTTTTAGTCGTTTTCGCTGATTCGTGTGAATGGGGATCGTTTTGTGTTTTGACAATGGTTTGTACGCGGAAAACTCAAAGGAAAAACATCTCTGTTTTAAGCATATCATTGTCGAGTAAACGTACCCTAAACGTAAATGAAAATTAAATTCCAATTGTTGAGTTTCCAATTTCAACGTGTCAAACTGTTCTTATAAGCTATCAAAGCTGTTTGAAAAGCAATATGAACGCACGTATCTCAACTAAAACTGAAATAAAACTCAAATTAGAAGCAGATGCAGAAGTTAACAAATCATAACTCAACATAACCCTATCCGTAGAGGTCTACAAGGAACAATGTCTATTTGTTTTAGATGTTGTCAATAATGTACGTTTCAGTACCTATGCAGAAATGTGCATGTGCAAGAACCACACTTGATGTTTTAATACCTATGATTACTAATGAGATCACATTGACAGTTCATAGTAAAAATGTCAAAAAAAGTAAAAAAAAAAAAAACACACCATAACAATTTCAGTATAATAATTGTATGCTATATTCCAAGTCTGCGGTGCAGGTTGGACATCAGTAACATTACATTAAAGACTGGGGAGAAACAAAGGTATGGTTCTTGAATACCGGGGCTCTCAAGTAGCCAAACGTCATAACGTCAAAGCTACACTATATTTATTTAATGGAAGAGGTCACATTATCAGCCTGTGATCACTATGGGTTGTTGTTTTATGGAAAATGTTTATGCAAAGATTCTTCCAAAATTTTCACAATACTAGATTTATAATAAAAATTAAATATTTTAAACTATTCCTTTATCCAATACAACAACCAGTTGGAGGCGAAATTAAAACGTTTGTATCTTAAAGGTACACTGTGTAGGAATTTCTCCCATCTAGCGGTTAAATTGAATTTTGGACTCAAACGAATAGTGCTCTCTAGCGCCTCGCTATTTTAAATGCGTGTTGCAACTACGGGAGCCGTTATGTCCCAAGAAGCTTTGACAACATGTCTTCCAATAGCACTTCATTGAGTTTTCTTTCGGGTGATGAGGCTCGTTATTTCAAACAAACTGCAACTCGCCGCACAACGAACAAACGAATGTCACAGTGAATCACAGACTGTAAAACGCATCTCCTGTGTCTCGGCATGAGTATGATCCTGCGTTATGAAGTACCGTGCAGTGCAAACTTTCAAATTTGCCGGGACAGTGACAAGCGCTTTCAGTCACGTGACGCTGGCTCTGAACGAAAACGCGCTGAGGTAGGCTAGTGCTTTTTGTCCCTCTCTGCTATTAAAGTTTGTTCAAAATGGCGGAACGACATGGAAGCCTCTGTGGACTTACCCGTCCCATGTAAATAAAGATAAGAAATTCTTTGCTTACGAGGATAATCAGATCATTGGCAGAGGTAATTTTACACCAATGAGGACATATTTATGAATAAAGACTGATTTTAGCTAATAAAATACTTAAACTACACAGTGTACCTTTAATAACTTTAATGGTTGATAGAATAGTAGTTCTAGATGTATTGTTCACTCTGTTGTTCTGCTCTTGAACCCAGACACCTGCGTTCCCGCTTCCAGGCAGTTTTCCACACAGGCTGAAGTGATTTGCTCAATGATTCAGTTCGGACTGTCATTGCATTTCAACAAGTGAAACTTTCCGAAACATTCCTGTGTTTTCACCGCTCTGATCATGAGTACACAACAGACAGTGCGATAAGCTCTCTCTATCTAGCCGTGAACTATTTCGAGAAGTTGAAGCTGATAGCACAGGAGGGGTGAGTTTACGCCATTAAGGCTGGCTTATCTTTTCACATGTGCTCTGTTTAACAACTCCAGAGTCGTCATTTGTGTTGAACTTGACTAGTTTCAACTGGAGCTGTTTGCATATACATTTGAAAGAGTCTGACATGAAACCGTCAGATCTTTTACCGCGAGGATTAGGACTGTTTGCGTGAGGTATTTCAAATATAGTCGGCTAGAAGGAAAACATGTACTGTAAGACACACTCAATTTGTCAAAAACACTCAGGTTACAAAAATATGTTTTCACAGCAATGCATTAAGAACCGTTTTGGGTTCCCCTTTTCCCCAGTGAGAGGAACATATTGATAATCCAAAGAACCATTTTCCACCATAAAGAACATGGAAAACTTCCATGGATGTTAACGGTTCTTAATGTAACTGGACAATTTAGAACCTACTCTTCAAATGTATTATATGCACATTGCAAATGTACGTTTCCATGTTTCTTATCTTCCAAGATTCAGTGTGCAGCGCTTATATAGACACACCAACATGTGTCTGTTAGGTGTGTGTCTCACATCCGAATCTACACTCCTCACCTGGGTCTCGGCGCAGTGTTGAAACCGCTCCGTCAGAGCTTGTTCAGAGCTGGCTTTTAAGATTCCACTGAGCGTTTGGGTCGAGCCAGCAGGGTGCACAGAGGTTAGCGCTGGCGTGTTTGCTTTGATTTTTGTTTTATTAATAGGATTAGGTTTCTTGGCATCGGTTTGCAGGCTCGGGCCCAACAAAACTACCTGAGCTGTCTGCCAGACAGCAATGCTTTCTTCACCCAAGAAGCTGGATAAGTGAGATCCCAGCAAACCTAACCCTCCTCCTGCCTGCTGTCTTTTTTTACTGGCCTTAAATTAGACTCGTCTCATAACGGGAAACATGGAAGGAACATATTTTTATTTTTAGAAATGAACTTTTTTTTATTTTAAAGAAGCTTTTGCAAGTGCTATTATTTGTTTTATTTTTAAACATTGTTCTCTGTTGAAAACCCAATAACACTTGTGGTGTTCCCGGTCAAAAATGACAGGCCTACAATCTATCAGTTTCAAAAATAAATACAAAACCTGTCCTAATTTGAAGAAACAAGTTTAATCCAATTTTTTTGGTGATAAAATAGCATTACAAAAGATTTAAAAGCTATTTCTTTTGTAGGCCGGTCATTTTTGACTGGGAACACCACAAGTGTGACTCTGTGCCATTTTATACAAAATAAAAGTTTTTTAAAACAAATATCCTGGTTAAACATTAAAGCACACCATATTTTATGTAAAATGGACAAAATTATCCATAAAATAACGCTGTTTTCACTCAAAAACTGAGGCACGTAAGCTCGGATAAGTAAGGCCTGCGATCGATCAATTATAATAAATAATCAATGATCAATAATCAATAATACATACAAAACCGTTCCTAATTGAAAGAAAACAAGTTGACAAAAAGATTGAATCTAATATTTGTTGATGATGTAGCATAATGAGAGATTTATAAAAAAAAAATTGTAGGCCGGCCATTTTTGACCGGGAACACCATTAGTGTTACACAGTGGGGGGAAGAAAAAACCCCACAAAAAATGTGCAAAAAGTATCAAAACATATTTGGGAAGTTTTTAGACTCTGGGTGAGTATTAGTCAGTAAATTTTAGTCCAATGCAATAACATTAACTACTGGTACGGTAAATTCCTCTCCGGACACAACATAAGGGTTACGTAAATAAAATATATATAATATATATAATATTTAAATATATTTATTTAATGTTTATACTGTGATACACACAACATGTTTTGTCTCCTAATTTAGCCGTAACATGACCAACATGCTTTTTTGTGTTCAATGATCAAATAGTACACAATTAATATTTAAAATATTACATTTTGTGTTGTAAGGGTGTAGTTACAAATATGTATAACTCTTTTTCTTCTTCCCCATCACACAAAAGGTGAAATGTTTCTGCTTCACTTTTCTATACATTGTATGGGGACTACAAATATCTCCACAGCTCCACAAAGGACTAAACATCTATGAAAATATCATAAACGTAGTGCATATATTACTGTGCACAATATTTCAAGTCACACTCTAGCTTTTTGTGTTTAACAGAACCCAACTTAATCAATTATTCACTAAAATTCACACTCATGCGTATTAAATACAAACTTGCCACATCACGTTATGAGAAATGTAATAATAAATGGAATTTAGTGTCACTAAATTTTATATTTTTATAATGATATGGACTTTTTTATTTTTAATTTAAGAGGAAATATTTTTCCTTTTTGTTTTTGTTGAAATGTTCTTGACACATTATTTCAATGTATTGTAAATGTATACAGTTTTCCAGTGTGTAAATCTAAATTCACAATTTCACGGCTTGTACTAGCAACTATGAAGTCGAGTTTAACCACTGAGATGCAATACGCGGTGAAATCTAAAGCGCCGATGTTGTTTAAAACAGAATATAACAGCATCTTCCAGTCTCAGACAGCCGTGTGCTCCTCTGAAACCCAGATTCAGCGGCTGTAACTGTTGTGGCAAATCACAGAAGCTGCCCTAAGTGTACAGTAAAAAAAAAAAAAAAAAATGCAAATTTTCAACCGGCCTGAGGACAATTTATCTCCTCTTTGATTTTTTTTTTCATATTATCGAATGTGTTTTATTTCACGAGGAGCAATTACATTGGTTGACTAAATATTGATTTACTGTTGGCACATTAAAGAGGGAAAAATAATTGAAGAATGTATCTACAGGACATCCTAGAACAGTGATGAATTGGATCAAGACACAGAGGCTGCAAATTTCACAGCCTCGCGATAGGAGGTTTGTGATGTGAGACACTCTCCCTATTACTCGGCTTTTGCCTCAAAATTACATATCTGAGTCCTCGCAGCGCCGAGCGCCCACTTCCATCTTAAACCAGTGATCTTCTCTCTCATACACTGTTAGCTGAATGGCTTGTGGGTAAAAGTTTTTTTTTTTTTCTCAGCACACATATTCTCTCTCCCACTTTCTCTTCTTCTCGGATCACCTGGCAATCTTTATGTGCAGGTCAGTGTTCTGTCATTTAAAGACACAGGCGAATATTTTTATAAATAAAAACAATAATAAATGATTAATCTAAAAAGCCATTTTTCATATGTTTATTAATGACATTTGAGTACAAGGTGACTTTTGGAAGAAGAAAACAATTACGAAATTACAAATGTGGTTAACTGATGTAGAGACGCTGGTTCCTGAAGATAGGGTTATATCGTCTTTACACAATCTGGAAACATTGTCTGGATTTCACTTGAAGTGTGTTAGCACCTCTGGAACTGATCTGAGTTCCCTTTCGTAGTCACTTCGAGTTACGTCGAAATGACGACGAATGGGGTTCGCTTAGAAGCCTATCATCTTCGAACAGTAATAAAACGAGCCAATGGCAAGCAAATGCCATGGGTCTGCTGAATTTGCATAGCGTAACTCCGCCCCACAGTGTGGGTATATAAGGAAGTGAGCCGGCAACATGCAGATATGTTTTCGCTTTCGGAGCCAAGAGCATTCTTCACTCCACAAGCCATTCTGAGATCATCTCTCTTCACTCTTCGAGACGAGCTACTCTTCAGAAGTGTTGGTGTGACGGCGAATTCCAGCGAGCTTCATATTGCCTGCCGATCTGCGCAGTGGTCTGCCAGTCGTGTGTCTCTCCCTGGGCGCTTCAGCACTGCTGTTTGAGTTTTATCTCTCTAAAAGAGCTGCACGCGGCGCGTCTTTTTAAAGACGGTTCGCCCGTGTGTTTCTGGGTGCGATACACAGATTAAATCAGCTGATGGGCACGGACGCTGTCTGATGTGTTTGGGCAAACGCACAGACAGCGTTCGTGGATGCGTCATGTTCTCATTGCGGGGACATGACCATCGCAATGTAACGATCGAGACTCGATGACCTCCTCGAGAGAGAGTCCCCTCATCCACACCCCGATCTATTCTCTCCGCAAGAGGGAATACTTCGGCTGGTGGCCAGGGTGATCAGAGGCTGCTGTGTGGAACCAACCCGACGATCTATCCTCGGTCCACACACTCCTCTTCACATTGCAACCCGTGTGGTATCCGGATGAGATCGCTGACCAGTCCCGGCCAGAGGTCGCGGGCTGGTCCAGCATTTCATTCGATGCCCCGGCAGATGAAATCTTGTCTATCGCCGCATCACAAGGTGGGCGTGAGTACGCTGGAGAAGACTCGGCTGTGCTGCCTCCTCCGGGTGTGCCAGCATTGCCCGAGTCTGAACCAGAACTCTGCCATGCTTCCCCGGGCAGTCGCGAGCATTTGGGCTTGTGTGGAACCCTCCGCCATGTCCCAAGTGCTTAAAGCTGATGATCGGTTTTTGGGGACGCACCGGCACACGTCGGCCCGCCCCCAATTCCTTTCTTCCTGGACGTGCATGAAGAGGTCATGAGATTACTCAGCGGCCTCTTCCGCCTTCTCTGCCCTCGATGAGGTCGCGGCCAGTGGGTACACTGGGGTTCCCCCTATGGAGTGTTCTGTGGCAACACAACTGTGTCCCCACAGCGCCTCCACTGGCGTGGCGGCCCTAAGCACCCACCCACCCCAAAGCATGTAGGTTTTTGTCTACTCCGGTGGCAGAGATCTATAGAGCTGCGGGGCTGGCTGCCACCTCACTGCATGCTATGCCCATCCTTCAGGTCTACCAGGCCAGGGGTGCTCATTGCTAATGCACGAGGGTAGGGCTGTACCAGGGCTCTTGCAAGAGCTGCGTGCCGCCACCGACCTCGCTCTACGGGCGACGAAGGTGACCACACGCTCCCTGGGTCAGGTGATGTCCACATATGTGGTCCAGAGACAAAAACTGGCTTAGTCTGGTTGATATGGGCGAGGCTGAGCGAAGCCGCTTCCTCAACTCCCCATATCCCAGACTGGCCTCCTCGGCGGCGCAGTCGAGGACTCTGCCCAGAGTTCTCGGCTGCCCAGAGCGGACTGAGGCTCTGATCCCGCGGCCAGCTGCTCAGCCGCCGGCTCAGCTGCCTCATTCCGCTCGCCGCCGAGGGCGCCCTCCTGCGACACTCCCTGCCGGCCCTAGCAGCACCCTTCACCCAGGCCGTGCCATGGAGGTAGTCGCAGGAAGGCGCCCCAGCCCGTACCAGCCCCGCAGCAATGCGGTGCTCCCGTTACGGGCAGCTCAGAGATGGGTTGCAGTTCTTTCTAGGAGGTGGTTGCAGGGCCACTCCTTCCCCCGGTGGAGGGCCGGGGGAAAACCTCTTTTTCCAAAGAACTGTCTCTCCCATCTCTGAGCACACAGAGTTCTCGGACGACAGTGCGCGCCACCCTCGGGTCCCGCCACTCTCGCCCTCCTCTGTCACAGAGTTCTCGGATGACAGTGCGCACGCTCACGGGCCTCGCCACTCTCGTCCCCCTCTGTCGCCAGACCCCTGCCAGAGCACGCCCCTGTGGAACGCTGGTCCTTCCCTGGCCTCCTCTGGCAGGACGCGGCTAATGACCGTGCCCCCACACCGGGCCGCTATGCCACCCACGTCTGGGCCGGTCATTCCGCTTCGCTGCACCCCCGGGGGGACGTCTGTCGTTCGCATGACCCCGCTGGCACAGTCCGTGGGAGCCTGGTTAGAGCTTCCCCCCTGTCCCGCTGGCTCGCGCGAACCATCAGGCTCGGCTATGCGATTCAGTTCGCACGGTCTCCTCCCCGCTTCAGGGGAGTCCGCTTCACTATGGTCGGTGGCAATGCCCCTGTCATGAGAGTGGAGGTCGCCACCCTGCTGGCGAAGGGTGCGATCGAGACTGTCCCTCCAGCCGCAATGAGGTCCGGCTTCTACAGCCCCTACTTCATTGTCCCCAGGAAATCCGGTGGGTTACGGCCAATCCTGGATCTGCGCGTCTTGAACCGTTCCCTTCACAGGCTTCCGTTCAAGAGGCTCATGGCCAAGCGCATTTTCGAATGTGTGCAGCCACAGGATTGGTTTGCAGCGATCGACCTGAAGGACGCCTACTTTATGTCTCCATTTTTTCTCGACACAGACCGTTCTTGCGGTTTGCTTTCGAGGGGCAGGCATACCAGTACGCAGTTCTCCCATTCGGGTTGGCCCTGTCTCCTCGCGTCTTCACGAAGGTCGTCGAGGCAGCCCTTGTGCCGCTACGGCAGCACAGGGTTCGCATCCTGAATTATCTCGATGACTGGCTAATCCTAGCTCACTCTCGGACCAGGGTTGCGAACACAGGGACCTAGTGCTCCGGCACCTAGCCCGTCTGGGCCTTCGGGTCAACTGGGAGAAGAGCAAACTTTGCCCCGTGCAGAGGATCTCTTTTCTCGGTAGGAAATTCGACTCGGTCGCCATGTGCGCGCAGCTTACGAGCGAGCGCGCGCAGTCACTGCCGACTTGCCTGAGACAATTTGAGGGCAAGAGTGCGGTTCCACTGAAACTTTTTCAGAGGCTCCTGGGGCATATGGCATCTGCAGCCGCGGCAACGCCGCTCGGATTGCTTCATATGAGACCGCTTCAGCACTGGCTTTGCGATCGAGTCCCGAGGTGGGCATGGCGTCAGGGCACGTTCCGAGTACCAGTTACTCCGACCTGCCATCAGACCTTCACCCCGTGGACGAATCTCAGCTTTCTCGGGCCGGAGTGCCCTTAGAACGAGTTTCCAGGCATGTTGTTGTCTCAACGGATGCCTCCTCCACGGGCTGGGGCGCCATGTGCAATGGACATGCTGCCGCGGGCTCCTGGACAGGACCCCACCGCCTATGGCATGTCAATTGCCTCGAGTTGCTGGCAGTACGTCTCGCTCTGCACCGCTTCCGGGCGCTGCTCAAGAACCAGCACGTACTAGTCCCATCAGACAATACCGCGACAGTAGCGTACATCAACCGACAAGGTGGTCTACGCTCCCGCCGTATGTCGCAACTCGCCCGCCACCTCCTCATATGGAGTCAGAAGCATCTGAGGTCGCTTCGAGCCATTTATATTCCGGGAGACCTGAACTGTGCAGCCTACGAGCTCTCACGGCTTCAGCCTCTTCCGAGAGAATGGAGACTCCATCCCCAGGCGGTCCAGCTGATTTGGGATCAGTTCGGGGACGCACAGGTAGACCTGTTTGCCTCCCACGACTCGTCCCACTGCGCCCAGTTTTACTCCCTGACCGAGGGCACGCTCGGCACGGACGCTCTGGCGCTCAGCTGGCCCCGGGGCCTCCGCAAGTATGCGTTTCCCCAGTGAGCCTTCTTGCACAGACCCTGTGCAAGATCAGGGAGGACGAGGAGCAGGTCATATTGGTTGCGCCGCACTGGCCCACCCGAACCTGGTTCTCCGAACTTGTACTCCTCGCGACAGCTCCTCCCTGGCCAATTCCTCTGAGGAAGGACCTCCTTTCTCAGGGACGGGGCACCCTTTGGCACCCTCGTCCCGATCTCTGGAACCTCCACGTGTGGCTCCTGGACGGGACGAGGCAGGTTTGAGTACCCTACCACCAGCGGTGGTGGCTACCATCACTTCCGCTAGAGCGTCGTCCACTAGGCATGCCTACGCGTCGAAGTGGAACCTCTTCGTCTCTTGGTGCTCTTCTCACTCAGAAGACCCCAGATCATGCCCGATCGGTGTCGTGCTTTCCTTCCTGCAGGATGGGTTGGAGCGAAAGCTGTCTCCCTCCACCCTGAAAGTGTATGTTGCCGCTACCGCCGCACATCACGACGCAGTCGAAGGTAAGTCCGTGGGAAAGCACGACCTGGTCATCAGGTTCCTGAGAGGAGCGAGGAGACTACATCCTCCTCGCCCTCCTCTCGTTCCCTCTTGGGACCTCTCAGTGGTTCTAACTGCCCTGCAGAGTGCTCCCTTTGAGCCTCTGCAATCAGTGGAGCTTAAGTTCCTGTCAATCAAGACAGCGCTCCTGGTTGCATTGGCCTCCATCAAGAGGGTAGGGGACCTGCACGCATTTTCTGTAGACGAAGCGTGCCTGGAATTCGGGCCGGCCTTCTCTCACGTGATCCTGAGACCCCGGTCTGGATATGTGCCCAAGGTTCCCACCGCCAGGTGGTGAACCTGCAAGCGCTGCCCCTGGAGGAGGCAGACCCAGCCTTGGCATTGCTCTGTCCAGTACGCGCCCTCCGTGCTTACGTAGACAGAACGCAGTGTTCAGGACCTCAGACCAGCTCTTTGTCTGTTTTGGTGGGAAGC
>NC_136895.1:5442801-5497801 GCF_949152265.1 Phoxinus phoxinus
CCAGATTCAATCACCGGCTCGGTCTTACGCAGTAGAGCACGTTTGCACATTTGCACTCTGCAAAAAATGGTGGTTAAAGTCTCCTGACAAACTAAAAGACCTAAATGACATTTGTATGTAAATAAAAGATTCAGATTGCACTGAATGTCAGCTTGCTTTATTTGGATCAAAATAATGATGTATTCAGTCACAATTGGACTCTGTTTCTAACCACAGGTTGAACAAATTTCCACAAGTTTGCGATGCTGTTTGCGAATGTTCAGTGGGACGATTGTTTCGGGAAACACCGACTCGTTGAACTGCTGAAAGCGACGGAACTTGCGACCATAGTTGGCCAATGATGATTTTGGGAAACGCACCCCTGTCTGTTTAATCCTAAATGAAGCTCTAGCGTAAGTTCTGCCGGGAAGACTCAATTGTTACGTAACTTATTACCTTCTCATCTATCCAATCATATCCTAATACTTTTGGTATAAAAGGTTGGTACTTACACACGTCTGAGTTCGCAGATTGCAAGCTACGGACGGGGCCTACGCCAAATAACTTGATTGCTTGCTGAGCTCTTAATAAATGTCACAGTATTTATTCTCCCGAGTCTTTCTGGTAGAACTATATCCCTTTAACCCATCCCTAAAATCAGAGGGAAATGACAGGTGAGTGTTTGTGGAGTAATTTACAACGGCTTCGAACGCGGCTCAACCTATCAGAATCAAGGACTGGAACTATCCGTTTTATAACAGTTGTGTTGTAATAAAAAAAATAAAAAAAATAACAAAATAAAAATAAAAATCAAGGAATCAAAATTTTAATAATAAAATCCCATCCCTCTGGAGTGTAGAAATGACGCTCCGTTTGGAGTATTAGGAGCCGCTAGCTGGCCGAGGCCTGAGTATGTGCGTTTAAGCCAAGGTTCAGTCAGGCCGAACAGCCTTGTGTCATTGTGTCCCACAGAGGAAGTAGTTTAAATCGTTCCAAGTACTGCAAACAGAGGAAAGCAGTGAAAAGCCCTTAAAAAAGCTGCTCTCACTTCCTGTCGTTGGCATTAACATGAGGATTAGCAGGTGACCCGCAGGTCAGGCCTGTAGAACAACACCAACTGGGGCCCGGAGCTAAAGCAAGGCTACTGTCTTCACTTCAACCTAATTAAATCAATTTCTCAATATATATATATATATATATATATATATATATATATATATATATATATATATATATATATATATATATATATATATATGATGTGCATCCAGCCGGTTGTTATCCGTGCAATTGCTAAAAAGTGGCAAGTTCAAACTAGATGGACATTTAAGGGATACTGTAGAGTCATACAACTTATTACATGGTATTTCACCTCATAAATGATTATGGGGATAAGAGATATTGATATGAGATGGAACTGTTTTAAAATATTATCCGTTTGCTATCTCATAATCAATTACAGTGTACACAACAATCGTTGCAAAATGGCAGCAAACTGCGTTTGTATGAAACAACAGAGAGCAAGTCCATAATTAAATAATTGTACACACAATTTTGATTTGGGTTTTAATATTTTGTTAGCTCACTAAATGCAAAACTTCAACAAGGAAAAACTGTTCCTATAGCAAGCGCATATCGCTGACTTCAGTTATCAGGGAATAACACACCACTGGATGGTGCGATCGACCAATCAGAATCAAGTATTCCAGCGATTCGTCTAATAAATATATATTATTCCTTTTACAACACAAGTATAATTAGTACTGTTTGCATAGTCAGCTATGACTATTTCATTTGCACTGTTTTTGCTTATGGACATGAATAATATCTCAAATCGTGTAAATATTAGATTTCTATTTTATAATTTCTATTTATTTATTTATTCCGTGTTAGATTCAACAGAGATACGACAGATGGCGTATATAAGAAATATAAGAAATCTACTGCTCCCTTTTTCTAAAATACCCTAAAAACGATATTACTACTATATTACATGATAATTACTACTCTATTACATAGTAACTACTACTATATTAAATATATTAAGTACTGGTGAAACTCGAAAATGTTTTATATCGTGCAAAAGTTAATTTATTTTGCCGCATTGAGGCAGTAATTCATGCAAAAGTGGCCCAAACCAAGTACATATGCATGATTACACTTTTCAGAGGGCCAACATTTCTGTATTTAAAATCCTTTTTTTAAATTGATTTCATGTAATATTAAAATTTTCTGAGATTTTGAATTTGGGGTTTTCATAATCTGTAAGCCACAATCATCAAAACTATAACTTTTGCACGGTATTCAAATTTTTCACCTGTATATGTATATTACAATATTGTATATTGATTTACTTTCGGAATAATGCAGAATCTAACATCGGCCAAGCGTGAACCTCTCGGATGTGCACTTGATCTCTGGCGCGTCCCCAGAGAACTCGAGGCTGATGGTAATACACTCGCCTCACCACGTATATCCACAAAGCCTAAAACAAAGCTCGGTCTATATGACCATTTTCATGCTCCAACATCCAACACGATGGGTGGCTGCCGATAAAAATAAATAAAAAGGGATTCTGTTAAACGAGGAGGCTTTGAAATCCCTTTGGTCTTCAGGGCCACAACCCTTTAACTGGCCCAACTTAGCCTTTTGATCTGAATTTTGCACTGATATGCCATCCATTTAATCCTCTCAGCTGCCAGTCCCTGGAGACAGAGTAACGCTCGCGCGCTGGAGCCGGATCGCTCCTGCAATCCTGGGCCGGCCGGAGCCCGCATCCAAGAGCCCTAATGTTTCCCTCTCCTAATAACGAGAAAGCTCAGGAAGCAAATGGGCACTCTGGGGTGGGGAATGTATTATTCAATAGAAAGGCACTTGTGGTTCTGTTCAGGCAAATTGCACTTCTTCTTCTTTTTTTTTTTTCTCGTCTTTTCATTGTGGTGGTTGTATTTACATGCAGTTGGGGGAGCCATTATCCCCCCCACACACACACACTTCCACGGCACATGTAAAGGATGATGCACAAGAGTGGTGACAGCAGGTGGATATCAAAACAAAATTACAGACAGCAGAAGAGAAACAAAATCCTCAGGTTTGGTTCTCAGGCACTCTGGAGCGAGACAGGCTCGGGTGGCAGGGGAGCTGGTCGCAGGAGTTAGCGTTTATTACGGCGGTGAAATTCAAGCACGGACAAAAGACATTGATCAAACTGTGCAGGAGACTCTTTTTACTGTTGTTCTAGATGAGCTGTAAGTGGACATATATTTATAAGATAAAAACGCTTGCTTGGGGGAAAACAGAAAGATGGGATTTGTTAGACTCTTAGGATACTTTCTTGAATGTTGACTTCTAAGTTTAAAACTGTTTTCGCACCACTAGCGATGCAAAATTTAACTGGGAAAATAACAGGTTTGCTAAACACTCGTCCTGTTTACGAAACAAGTGTGTGCTACAGTGGACGCTACAACTATATCCACATTTTTTTCATGAGACTCGCTGTGTTTCCATGCTTTATACGGCAGTAAAAGCGGAAATCGAGGGGAACGCAGAGATGACGGGCGACGCAATGACACGAGACTTACACTGCGGTTAAAATTGCGAATTTATCTAGATTTAAACATTGTTGGAAACATTTGGGATAATGTAAGTACACAAGTAAGCAAAATATATAACGCTGTGCTAGTGGTTTTGGATATTTTAATGCAAAAATCTGTAACTTTATTTTAAGGTGTCGTAGTTACATGTTACTACATGTACTTACTAAGGTAATAACAGTAAATTATGCTTAATTACAAGTAACTAACCCTAAACCAAACCCTAACCGTAACTGTATAGTAAGTACATGTAGTTAATTAATATTACTCACTACTTATTTGAGTAAGAATCAATGTAACTGCCATCTTATATATAATATAATATAATATAATATAATATAATATAATATAATATAAACAATATAATACTGTATTACGGTAAGGGAAATCAATTGAAATCAAGGTCTGCAAAAAAACATTCAAATGTAAAACGTATAAGCTAGTATTCAAATATTGTGAAATATTGGTACAATTTAAAACAACTATTTCCTATTTTAATATATGTGAAAATGTAATTTATTCCTGAGATTAAAAGCTGATTTTTCAGAATAATTTCTCAATCAAATCATTCTAATATGCTGATTTGATGATCGAGAAACATTTATGATTATTATCAATGTTGAAAACAGTTCATATTTTTGTGGAAACCGTAACATTTTTTTCATGATTTTTTTATGAAATGATCAAAAGACAATCAAAAGACCAGCATTTATTCGAAATAGAAAACTTTTGTTGCATTATGAATCTTAATCTACTGTAACTTTTGATCAATTTAATATATGTCCTTGCTGAATAAAAGTAATACAAAAATTGAATGGTATTGTAAATATATGGGGCGGTTTTGTGAGCTTTGTGACATTTTTTGGCCACATGTATTATAATGTTTTCTAAAACAAAACAAAACAAAACAACAAGAAAATGTTTGTCCTCATTATTATTAAATGTTTACACCGTACCTCATGAAAGCAAAGAGTAGGCCGCTTGTCAAACCTCATTGAGATTCCTCGTGAGTCTTTAAGTTTCATGTGTGTCCTCAGAGTTTGTCTCCTCCTTCGGCTCTGAGACACTGTCTCTTTAATCTCGACTCCCAGTCCGGATGGTTCCTCCCCCGAGTGCGTCTCCTTCTAAAGAGACAAAGTTATGAAGGGCAGGCGTGACGTAAACATTTGATTTCTTGGCCCCCGGAGAGGAGGAGGGCATTCGCTCGCTCTGAAGGAGAACAAACAGATCCCGCTGCAGAAACAGAGACTTCTGCTACAGTTTACGGGGGAAAATCAGGATTTGTCTGAGGGCCCTTTCACACCTGCCCTGTTTGGTCCGGATTTTTAGACTTTTCAGTTTGATCCGAATCAAAATTACAGGTGTGAAACCTCCCCCGGATCACGGTCCCGACCAAACAGAGGAAATTTGTTCCGATGAAAAGAGGTAGTCCGGATCAAACTGAACAAAGGTTTGGTTCGCTTCTAGTGTGAACGCATTTTCTGTATGGTTCGGACTTTCAGAGCATTTACAGGAAGATCCGGTGTTTTCCCGCAGGATTGCGTGCAGTCTTCTCATCCTTTCCTGCCGGCGACGATCAAATGGCGAATTTGAACTAGCCTCGCGTATAGTCGGTGCTGCAGGCAGTAATGCCGTAACAATAACAGTGTAGTGGCAACGATATGCGTCTGTTCTTTCATTGTTGTCAGAGTTACCCGCCGAATCGACGACAAGCTGACGTCAGACGCACGTCCGTTTACAAACCAATCAATGTCGAGATGCAGCGCACAGAGATGATGACGATAGGACGCTAGTACTTCATGTGAAGTTCTTTAGTGCACTCGCATAATTGCAATGTGAAACCAAACCAAAACTCACCGAATGTATAAAATCTATCAAAACATGAACTTTAGTTCAGACCTTGGTGCGACTTTCAACGGTGAAAACGCCCTTATCTTCCAGTTAACAAACAAACAAACAAACAAACAAACAAACAAACAAACAAACAAACAAACAAACACTTTATAAGCAAAACTTTATAATCAAATATGGACAAATCCAAACGTTGGATCAAAAATGCAATAATTTTTTTTAACCCAATGGCTGGGTTTGTCCATATTTGACCCCAAATTGGGTTAAAACAACCCAGTATTTTTTAGTGTATATATTTCAGATTTTCAGGTATAATATTGCTTGATTTGTCTGATCATGTTGCCCATACTTTGTTTTCATGTTTAAGCATAAATATCACAGAATTGTGTAAGGTTTATGTTTAAAACAGTTGTAAACACTTTACTTGAATCCATTATGTATAATGCATCAAAAAACTATTCATATTACGTTGTACTGTATTATAT
Source organism: Phoxinus phoxinus (assembly GCF_949152265.1). NCBI lineage: Eukaryota > Metazoa > Chordata > Actinopteri > Cypriniformes > Leuciscidae > Phoxinus > Phoxinus phoxinus. Next base: position 5,448,710 of record NC_136895.1, read on the forward strand.
CTTTACATAAATCATCTTAACTTAGTTATAAATGCCTTATCTCACATCTGACATTGGTTTTGTGTCATGTGTTTAAATGCCTTATACCTTCTAAAAGTGTAGACAAGTATTATAATGTATTACAACTGTAGTTACAATTACTCATTCCATGAGATGCATGACAAGGCATTAAAAATACTTTTATAATGCATTATATATAAAGGCTTCAAATAAAGTGTTAAACAATTTGCCAGTGGAGTCATAAAACATGCATTATCACATAAGTATATTATCAAAGTTTCAGATCGTCTGTAAATTCATCCCGTTTTAAGGATGTTTTGGATTTTTCACTGTAAACAATCATGAAGCGTTTATTTTTTTTATTTTTTCATGAAATCTTTTAATTGGACATTCGTCTAACGTTTTTAAATGTTACCACTTGTTACAGGACTTCTAGAGGACATTTAAAAGTAACATTCTCATAAAGAATGATCAAATATTATAGTTAACATAACCAAGAAAACATAACCAAGAAAAAAAACCACTTTTAAAACATTTTTAAAAAAGTTTGAAAGTTCAGAGTTCATTGTTAGCTGGGATGACTGTGCAAATTTAACATGACATTCATGGAAATAAACACCATATGACAGCACCGCCACGCAAGCTTAGACACTTTGCAATTGCCACTTTTAAGTGTGTTTTAATCTTACTTGCATCCTATTTACAAGCTAAGTGCTAATATACCTCTATAATCATCCTAGTTCAGAGGTGTCTGATCGAGCTAATATTTGCTGTTATTCCAGCATGCAGTGTTGGATTAGCTGAATACTAATGAAGGGTTTACGTTTCTGCCGTTCTGTTGTTTGTCACGCTAGCCTGTTTAGTGCCAACGAGCGGCTGCCAGCGCTAACACTGACGGACAAACAGATCATAGCCTGCTAATACCATGCTTTAGCGCTAATAGGCTAACCTAAGCACAAGCTTATTATGAACTGGTGGGATGTTAACTAGTCACCTAGGCATTAGCAGACAGGCAGGAGAGGTAGCATGTGTGCTAATCAGGTTAGCACAGACCGGTGATATGAATAATCTAATTACACTGTTGCAAGACGCCGCGGGATCACCGGGCCGCCAGTGTCTCCACTGAGAGCGCAGTCATTACCACCTCCCAATTATTTGTTTGTTCGCACACTCTTTTTCAAAAGGAGCAGTTTGAAGTTTAGCTGCGGCCCAAATCAAACAGAACCTGCGAGACTTTAACATCCCAGCCTGAGCTTATGCTAATGCTTATCGTTAATTACAAGAATTTATGACTAATAGTAATGTGCAGTCAAAGCTTGTTTGGTCCCTCGTCATCGTAAATTTCTCCACAGACAAAAGAGTGAATAGGAAGGGTCGTGTACATTCATATACACCGCCGTTCAAAGGTTTGGGGTCAGAAAAGATTGTTATTATTCTTTTTGGAAAGAAATTAATATTTGAATTCAGCAATCTCTGTAAACCTGTTGGCAAAACTCAAAAAATGTAAGCAGAACTGGCAGATTTTTATTTTGTACTCATCCATTTCACTTCTTCTTAACTTGAAACGTTTGCGTACACTAATTTATACATTTAACTTAATGTAACCTCAATGTGAACATTTGATTAGTATAACTTAGCTAGCTAGTTCAAATAATGCTAAATTGCTAAACTGCTAACATGTTATCAACAGGATGATATAGCACTTGTTGTATGAGTTCAGCAATATAAAGCTTTAACATACTTGCTCTTAAACCATGCACCACTTGTCACCATGATGGTAACTCTCCCAAAATCAACATTAACAGAAATTATTTTAAATTAGCATAACAAAATATGAATCACTAGTACTAAATCTCCCACTTAGCATTAATGTCTGCACAAACCCCCCCACCCCCTCATTATATTACACTTCATTTTAGCATTTACTCTCACTTTCGAGTGCCATCGGCAAAGCATGCTGGGAAATAGAAACTTAAAGGGGTGATGAACTGAGAAATCTAATTTTCCTTGAGCTTTTGACATGTAGGAGGTCATCATACTATACGAATATCCTGTAGATTTCAGAACTGAAAACTTCCTTGTTAGTCCAATAAAAGCTTTTATTGACACCAGGCACAGCGAACGACAGGTTTATCAAAGTGGGGATCTATGACGTCACAGAAGAAGATCGACGCCCACTTCAACACTGCCTGTTTAGCCCCGCCCACCGATTCACGCATTACATGCAACTCATTATAATATGCGAAAATGTTATCCAATCATAGCAGTGGGCATTTACTTTTTAAATTTACAGTGGGCATTTACCAAGTCTTCAATGCAGCAGGACGCCTATAAAAACTTTCTTTCAGGAGCTAGGCTCAAAACCAGGGTAGAAAATAGCCTATTACTTATTAATTTTGATGTTTTTAAATGTAAAAACCAAGCGAACGTCATAAGTTGACCTCAGAAAACAATATAAAAATGTAAAAAAGCCAGTTCATGACCCCTTTAAATGAGCTTTAAAACTTCCTTGTTAGTCCAATAAAAGCTTTTATTGACACCAGGTCCAGCGAACGACAGGTTTTTCAAAGTGGGGATCTATAATGTCACAGGGTATCAAACACCGCCTCCGCAGAAGAAGATCGACGCCCACTTCAACACCGCCTGTTTAGCACCGCCCACTGATCCATGCATTACATGCAACTCATTATAATATGCAAAACTTTATAATTTACTTCTAAGTCTTCAATGCAGCGGCACGACCATAGAAACCCAGCGTTTCTTTCAGGAGCTCAAAACCAGGGTAGAAAATAGCCGAATACTTATTAATTTTGATGTTTTTAAATGTAAAAACCAAGCGAACGTCATAAGTTGACCTCAGACAACAACATAAAAAAATATATAAAAAAGCCAGTTCATGACCCCTTTAAATGTGTCTGAATTAAAAAAAATAATTTCATAAAACTCAATTGAAACAATTCAGTTTACTTAAAATATATCAGTTATTTGAACCTGAAAGAATCAGAAAGTGCTAAATACTCATAAAAATGTATTTGACTAAACTAATTAGTTTAATTTAAGTTTGTCCTACTCAGATCAATTATTTTGAGCGTCAGGGTTTATAGCTAAAACCAGCCTAAGCCAGTTGCCCTTTCATAGCTGGTTCAGCAGGCTTTAGTTTTAGAGAGGTTTCAGCCACTTCTTTAGATGGTCAGGCTGGGAGACCAGCTGACCAACCAGCTAAAACCAGCTTGGCCCACTTAAACCAGCTGCATCCAGCTAAAACTAGTTAAGACCAGCTTTTAGCACTTTTTTAGCTCTTTTTTTCAGCAGGAATGCATTAAACTGATAAAAAAAAAAAAAAAATTAAAGACTTTGTAACATACACACACACATATATATATATATGTCCTCCTAGCACATACATGAGGTTATTCAGTGATACCATGATCAACCCAAAGTAAAAGGGGGAAAATAGGGCAATTTGAAAGAAGTAAGGTTTGGATTCAAAATGGATAAACAAATCATCAAACCTAATTTGACAGATCTTCTCTGAAAGGATGTGAGTGATATTTTTAGGTCAATTCATTGTTTGTGCGTTAGCTCCATTACCTTCAAAATACCTAACAATGGTCTCAATGACTAGAGCGCACAGAAACTGCACCTTTTGTGCCACTTTCAACCCATTGTAGCTGGGTGTATTCTTTAATAATCATGAAATGTTATCAAAATGAGATCATAAAAGGGTAAAATTACACACCTTTTTTTATGGCTGATGTTGTTGTGTGGCAGCAAATGAAATGCTATTTGCAAACCAAATGTAAAATAGTTCCTAAATAGCACTTGATTAGAGGATCATTGTGTCTTTATACTGTAGGATGTTTGGTAAGATGCGTTTATGTGTTTTATCATATGTTTAGTACTTTTTTTATCACACCTGTGTAAATTTGAGAAAAATGTACAAGGCATGGAATAAATGTCCATTCGACTGTCGCCAACTGTCAGTCTTTTGTTCATTTATTATCATGGACTTTTAGTTTGATTTGTTTGATTTCCTGTGGTCTTTGTTCTAGTTTCCCGCTCTCTTTAATTGCTATGGCAGTTCATTTGATCTTCACACCTGTTAGTCGTTTAGTTTGTCATCATTGTACACCTAAGCTCCTTGTTTCCTCAGGTCATGGTCGGTTATTGTTTGTGTGTAGACACGCTTTTACGTTGAGCTGGATTATCTGAATTCATTTTCTTATTAAAAGACATTAATTTGGGGATTATTGACTCATCTTCATCTTTGGATGTTAAGAACAGTGACACTAACCCTCATTATTATTATAAATGTTTCATTTTCCATCGAAACTGTCAGACAACATTTAGTTATTTTTGTTGTTATATATACTATATACAGTATACCGTAAAACTACTAGTATTGTTACTTTTTTGTTTGGTATCAACTTTTCACATCCCTATGATGACTAATTTTACAGTGGCAAGTTTATTGTACTCTGGGTGCATTTGAAGTTGCCATAAGAAACAAGCTATTTTTGCCTCCAGTGTTATTTGACAAAAGAGGCGGCTGCACAGGAAAGGAAGAAACATCCTCCCAACCCCAGTGGTTTGATGTGTGCCCATATGCCATTCAATGGTTAAGCGAAAGCCGTGCGGCCCTGGCAGTCCCCAGCTGTTGTATCCTGAGTAATTACCGATGCTTAAGGTGGACCACACCTTAGATAAACCCGTAATGCTCCTGTCTTTCACAAACATTCCCCCTCCAGCAAGCTCTGACTTGTTTCGCTCATGTGTTTGTGTGTTCTTGTTCAGCATCGGGTTGTGCTGTGGCTAGTTTTCTGTTTAGCCCAAGCAAACAAATCTCGATGTGTTGATCTTTCTGTGATAGCCGGTGTTGAGATTACACGAGGAGACAAACTCCTCTTCACCATCTTCTTTAGGAACCAAACCACGCAAAGACGTATCATTTACACAGCTTAAGCTTCAGAAAGGAAGCAGAATGGCACGGCTTTTTGATAAACATGACGTGAATGATTACAAGTGTGAGAACTCTTCTTCCTGTGTCTCACTGAGCAACTCTGTGAACAGGTGTGCTGTAGTTGTTGGAAGGGATACCGATTTAAGCCTTACATTGTGTGTTTTGAAAAGTCTCACCACTCCCCCTGACGTCCTGAAAAGTGCGTGTCTTGAGGTGCGAAGCAAATTGGATGCTAATGTTTTGACTGAGTGACGAATTCCAGACAGGAACTTCTTAACCCTGAGCAGATCAACATCAAAAACATCAACTTACTCTCGGCATAATGAATGGTTATGTACTAAGTCAGTGTTTTTACCTTATGCACCCCTACAGCCCCATTGGTAAATCTTAATGACATCAAGACTGGATCTGCTTGAAAAAGAAACTACAGCAAGAATCAGAAGATTAACTGTAATTACTTTCATTTTTTTAAAAATTTAGATTAATTTAGTTATGCCAAACCTATATTCAGACGAACAGAAAAAAAGACATTTTGAAGAATGTACTGGTCAAAATTTCCATATACACAGTAAATTGGGACTGGTGCTGTCAAGCTCCTAAATGGCAAAAACACACCTGTATAAACGTAGCCTTGATTTTCCAAGTCTTCTGCAGGGTTATTATAGTTTTATATTTTTTTTTAAAGAGGTTGTATGTAGAATTAGCAACACCGGTGGTCGTTAAGGGAACTGCCGCCAAGAAAACGTATTGCTTATGGTCGCACTCCTGCACACGTGACGTGCAAGAGACTGAACATGATTCAATACCCCGATATTCTCACGGCGAACTTCTTTCATGTTCTTCGTTTAGAAGTTAAAAGTTGGAAATACTGTACCTTTGCAGCGATACAGTATACAGTGGACGCCGTCCACACCGCTGAGAGCGGTGTTTAGATGAATATACGAATATGTGCTGCGCGCTTTCCTCTCAGTAACAATATAAACACAACAAAACTGACAGCGGTGAGAAAACAGCAGTTAAGAAAGCATCTGATCATAGCAATGTGGATATGTTTGCACCAGCTCTGCAATTCACCAACATAATGTCAACAGATGAGGTACACAATTACACTCTTAAAAATAAAGGTTCTTTATTGCCATCTTTGGTTCCATGAAGAATCTTTAACATCCACGGAACCCGTCATTGCACAAATGGTTCTTTATACAGTAGAAAAAGGTTCTTTAGATTTTTAAAATGTTCTTCACACTAAGAAACAACATAGTTCTTTCTAGAACTGTTCGATGAAAGGTTCTTTGGGGAACCAAAAATGGTTCTTCTACGGCATCACTGTTAGAAATTATTTTTATGAGTGTACACTTGTTATGATACTTTGATTATATAGTATTTGAGATTATTGACTCCTTTTGAATTTCTTGGCAAAAAGCGGTCAGAGTACCGGCAACATGTGACGTCCAAGCTGACCTCAAAGAACTAGCGGCTGGTCTTCTAAAGTCATATGATAGCTTTGTGTGACGTACTACCTTTCATGGGTGTCTGTCGACTGATAATTCACCCTGATCTCATGAGAAAACATCTATTTTACAAGGTATTTCGATTTCAAATTTGTATACTGTTTTTATACAATACAGTTTGTTTCAAAGCAGTTTTACAGTGGTGGATTTTTATGGAAACGTTTTGTTTTTAAGAAAGAATCCATCCTTAAATCTAACCGTCAGTTGGGCGTAAAGCAGATGTACAAAAATGCACAAATTCATACGATTTAACCACCAAGTCGGCAAAATGTAAAATAGTTGCGAATTGCCATTAGAGTGTGGATCTGGATCCTTTGAATAATGGATATTTAGGTCAAAAATAACATTTCAAAGCACTCCTGTGACTAAAATACTAAACAGTCCCCAATGACCCAATGGGTAAACTGTATCACAAAGGACCTTAGCGCACCCCCCACATAACAGGGGCCGGGACAATGATGTCCTGAGCGGCCCTGAAAAACAAGATTAGGGTAATATTTAGAGATTATTTATCAAATGCCAACACTGTGTACAGTACGAAGACATTTCCTTCTAACCAATTTTGTCCTGGAAGGGAGGAGACGCTTGTTTATTGAAGGATATTCCACATCCTCTCCTATGAATGCTCTCCATTCTCAAAAAAACAGTTCTGTCACGAAGCCAAACAATACCCAACAATAATTGAAAATTACAAGTGATGAAATGTGATTTGTCCAAGCGCAGCAGTTGCCGCTCCCGTAGCTTGCAGCCAGACAGGAAAGCCCACAATCAACTGCAGTAAACACACAATACTCGTAGTGAGAGACGCAGCTTAAATCCTGCCGTTACCTTACCTCTATGCAGACTACCTGTTTGTTTGGCGGGTTCACCAAAAGAACATGAAAAGGAAGTGCGCTCTGTGAATCGACCCGGGTGAACAATTGCCACTCGATTCTGGTTTAATGTGTTTTTGTTTCGTTAATCGTCGCCCTAATCCAAACAGAGGATCCAGACAGGGCCCACCCAGGTGAGAAGGGTGAAAGTTATAAAGGAAATAGATGCAGCTGCCTGCTTCTAGAAATGACAAAGATAGCACAATAGGCGTGTGTGTACACTTTTACTATGGGAATCCTTGCAGCTCAAAGACCTGGGCCGCTTTGACAAATAGTTTGCTTGTTTGCGATTGTGCGTGAATGAGTGACATAGACATACAGGGGTGGAGACCGCGAGCCAGTTCTCGCTATTATCTGCTGCTTTGCTATTTGATGTCTCGCTTCCTTTCGGCTTCCAGGCCTCTCGTGTTGGGCTAGATCCAAGGTTTTCAATCAGGGGTCCTCAAGGGAACTCAAGGGGTCAGTGGACGGGTATATAAAATATGATTTTATTAAAATATATACAAATATTCTATCAAAATGTAGTTCTAAATAAGAGACGATAGCACCATTCACACAGCAATCCCGGTAAATTACCGTAAAATTGCCTGAACGACTTTATCGGTAAATTAAAAAATGTGCTGTTCACACAGGCAACAGCGTTCTGGCTTTTTACCGGTAACAGGCCATCACACATCAACTCCAAGATACCGGTAAACTTTGTGATGATGCCATTAAACGGAAATGACCTCTAAAGTTGTTGACAAATCTCTTCATCCGACCCGGACGAGGAGAAGCGCTTTAGTTTCCGTATCACTCCAATTTGAAGACGTTTGTAAAAAGTAAACATGTCATCTGCCTCATAATTGTATGAATGGCCCAGAGGCGTCTTTCAACGGCTTCTGATTGGCCCAAATCACTTCTTACGTCAGCGCGTTCTCTGACTTCGTACGTGCAAAATACCGGTAATCTTCATTCCGCACTCACACAGCGCATATACCGGTAATTTACTGGTAATGGTACAACTTCCCTTACTGGTAAATTGCCAGAACCAATTTACAGGTATATTTGAAAAGGTCCTGTTCACACATGGTCTGTTACCGGTAGTTTAATTAACAGTAAAGATTGTATGTGTGAAAGCTAATACGAGTCAAGGAAGGTATTGTTTGTTGAATTATTATTATGATATTATTAAAGTGTCATTAATTAAGTTTTTTTTTTATGTTGGGGGTTCCTGGGTTGAATGAAAGTCTGAGTGGGGTTTTAAAACATGATCTAACATCGTTGTATTTATTTGTTTATTTATGAGTTAATGCAAAATACTGAATGTAATATTCTACATACATGGAACGTATGCATATTATCAATTTAGTTTAAATTAACAAACTATTATGACTGACAAACCACAGAATGACAGAGAAAAAACAAGAAGCATAAATATTCATTAAAATTAAATATTTTTTAATGTGGAAAGGACCTCATAATAGCTGCAATTATGTAAATTGAAATGGAATTGTACTCAATTACATGTTATGATGAATCAATGTTTTGAATGACTTGCCCTGAGAGACTTTTGCATCATTTCTGCATTTAAAAATGTAATAAATAAATAAATAAATAAATAAATATATATATATATATATATATATATGCCCACAAATTCTACATCAACAAATATAAATAAACTTTTGATAATTAATATTTTTTTAAAACAATCACATTCTCTTTTAGACCATCACCAGTAATAAAGAATATTACTTAAAAACAAGTTCAGATGTGTCAAAGCTATGGTCATGTGGGCAAGTGTTAGATACATGGAGCGGTTGCACTGAGTTTGAGTCCCGACCCGTGGTCCAATTTAATTTCCTGGTCCAATTCCCCTCTCCCCTTTCCCATGATCTAAATAAAAGGCAAACAGCCCCAAAATAAATAAAAAAAATCGTAGAAATAAATCTTACAAATATTGATGTAAATGAGATTTAACGACATCTATTATCAAGAGGAAAATGAAGGTATTGTGGTTAGGTCAATGTCTAAATTACTGTACACACTTATTTGAAAAAAAGGCATGAAGTGCAAGTGCTGTTACTTTGCTTTCCATCGATTGTTAACACAACTGAATTTTTTTAGTCGCACACCAGTAGAAGAATTCTGTCCATTGGGGGCAATTCAACACACTACCTTTCCAACCCAACACAGAATCTCTCACAGAACTGTAAATCGCAGCTATTTGATAATCACACATTACATTCCACTCAAAACTCAGTAATGACTTTCATTCTCGTCAATGATTGCTGGAGTTGAGTCTTGATTGCCACCTGATTTGAGTGGCAGTCCTCATGGGGGAGGCCGATAAACATCTTCTTGCTGGGCGGCTCTGTTTCTGTTCATGTTCTGCAGTGACTCTGAAGGTGTTTGTTTGGAGCATGCAGCCAGGATACGGTAGAGCCACCATACCTCAAATTCAAAGGTAGGCAGATCAAAGACCTCACGTTTGCAGGGTACGTCTGAAGACGATAGAGCTGCAGGCATGCATGGGCCAACCTGCAGTAGCACCTGAGGAAACAACACGATTGTGTGATAAAAGCCTGGCGGTGAGGAGCTGAAGACTGCCCTCTGCGTGTCGGTGTGTATCCGAGAATTTACCCTGCTTTGCGATGGCTATCATTGTGTACAGGCTGTAATGATGGGATTTGCAATCTGTCGGGTTGACTTATGGAGAAAAAAATCTGCCTTCTACTTACCTATGAAAGTGATGGGAAAAGTACAAGCCTGCAGTCTCAAAAAACCAATGACCCAAATGAAAAATCCATTGTACAGTCCAACATTCACAATGAAAACTTAATTTTGACCAATAGTGCGTCCCCATGAGTTTCCCACTCATAATTACATTGTAGTGGTGTTCATGTGCGCTCATCTTGAAACTATGATCATCACGACATGACTCAAAGAGCTATAACTGTGGTGTTTGGCTGTTGATTTGGCACCTTTTCTTGTGGAACATGAGTTCCCAATAAGTGTTTCTGCGTGTGTGGGTTGGTGAAGGTCTAGCTGGATTAGAGCCGCTATGCTCTGATTGCTCCCACCTGTCAACAGGGTTAACCTCCCGCTCCTGTTAGGTGCACTTAGCCGTGCTAAACTTTCAGCTCTGACAGGCAAGCAGCCCTCGATCTGCCCTACCCATACCCCATCCAGACCTGAACCAAAACCCAAACCTGCGCCCCCAACAGTCAAACCCTAGTCAGCCCATACTCCACATCTACCATTTCTACAGGCCTGGACACTATATCCACTAATGGAATTAAATAAATCTTGAGCCTCTTCAAAGGCATAAAACCTCTTGCAAATTCCAAGCATTAAAATTGAGAAGGCTAACGCTTTTTTTTGTGGCCACAAAGATTAATTTCAGCCCACTCGTGGCTTTGCTACCGCCTGTGTAACACCAAGTGCCTTGCGATTGCGCTGTGCTAAAAGATGCTGGTATTTTTAGACCTGGTTGCAAAGGTACCGTCTTTCCAAAGCAGTTCATACTCGAGTAGATGACCTTATGTCCAATTCTGTCCTTTGATTCAGCAGCCACGATTCCCAGGGGATTTATTTTTTTAAACTAGCATGCCTCTCTACTCTGTTGGGTAACACATGACAGCATTACCTCCCCTGCGTAAACCTTGTGCGTTATCGCTAGATGCATTTATCTTCAAGTTAACCCTAGATCAGTGAAGGGATTGGGAAGGGAAACTAGATTGGCATCTCTCTGTGTGGTCCAGAGTGAGTCTCTGTGCAGCTGCCTGAGGGAACTGCACCTCTGCACGCTTCACTACCTCCACCCCCTCCTGCTCAGCCCCCCGGCCGCCTGAACCGGCCCGTCAACAGGAAGCCAGTCTCACCTAAGCCTCGAAGGATAAAAAATATCTGCTCCTGATTTGAGACAAGTTTTTACAGTTCTCTTCTAAATGATTCTGCAATACGAAAAGGTAATGTTAGTCATTGATGTTATCGCTGTTTGTAAGGGTAAATAAGAACTCAAGAGTTCCAGGGTTAACTTGAAGATGAATGCACCTATAGCGATAACACACGTGTGTTTACACCCTGAGTGCATTTACAGGTACAGTTATAACCCGGCTATAATTGCTTCCCAGCCTCGGGCAAGTAAGTTCCTTGGGTTACTTGGAATCGTTCTGATTTGGCATTGTAAAAACCCTAATGTTTAAAAATAATTAACTGGTTTGAGTAGAGTAAACAGAGTAAATTTAACATCTTAAATTAAACAGTTTTATGTCAGAGTATTAAACAGAGTATGTCAAACTTTATTTTTCTTTTGAGTTCACAAAACTGACAAGTCTTAAGTGATCTGAATTATTTTATTGGTTTAAGTTTTATGAACTGGTTTCTTTTAATTTAGACAAACTTAAATTTAATTATAACTGGGCTTTCTCATTTCCCAGCATGCTTTCTTTTTGCTATGGCACTCAAAAGGAAGACTAAATGCTAAAATGAATAGTTATATAATGTTTTTTATTTATTTATTTTTTTAGTTAGATTAATGTTAAGTTGGAGAATTAGTAATGTTTAACATTGTGCTATTCTAATTTAGAAGCTATTCTGTTATGTGTTTTTTTTTAACCATCATGATGACGAGTGGAGCATGAGCATGGTTTGAGAACAGATATATGTTAAATGTTCTTTATTGCCGTACTCATTCACCAATTGCTATGCTATCACACCATTGTGTTACCAATTGGCAAGTTAGCATTTACTGACTTATGGCGCTTTTCCATTACCAGTACCACCTCGACTCGACTCAGCTCGTCTCGGCTCGGCTCGCGTTTCGCTCCGTTTTCCATTGCATATAGTACTTCCACAATAGTACCTGGTGGTCGTCATAGCGACGCAACACACCCCCGCTACCCACACACACAGGACAATGGAGGAAATCAAGTGTATGCTGTTTTACATAATATTAGTAATGGGTATATCACGCAATCTCTGGCAAAACTATTTAAAAATGCCGGGGTTATTCAGGATACTCCGTCTGGCGCGTGCAATGATGGTGCAGTGAATAGTGACGATTCTCGCTGACCAATCAGCAGTCTGCCGTGTGTCACGTCACGTTTTAGTATCGCCTCAGCTCGCTCAGAACCTCGCCGGAGGTGATACGAAAAAAAGTACCTGGAAGCAGGTACTGGTACAACTTTTACACAGTGGAAAACCAAACAGAGGCGAGTCGAGTCGAGGTGAGGCGAGCCAAGGCGAGCTGGTACTGTGCAGTGGAAAAGCGCCATTACAGTAGCTAGTTAAAGCTAGCCAATTTCCAACTACTAAAAATATTTAAGTTGCGATTGCATGATCATTTATTTGCGCAATTAAAATGTATGAGTACAGAATAAGAATCTGCCAGTTCTGCTTACTTTAACTTTGAATTTCTTAACTTACATTTTTTTTTATGTAAATGATTCCCACACAGCAACATAGTGTCGGCCCAGATCCAGACCACATGTGGATTCAACGCCTACAAGATGTGGGCCGGATCTGGGCCGACACTATGTTGCTGTCTGGGTTTCCTACAGTTTTGGGAGTTTTGCCAACTTATCCGGGTTTACAGTGTGTAAGTTATTTGTACAAATAATGTAATGATTTTTTTTTTGGTAGTGAACATCTTACACTTCCTTTTTTTAACCCTCTGGGGACGAATTGGGCGGTACCGCCCAAAATGGCATACTTTTACAAATGTGCAATTATCTTCAAAACTATTAATGATAGAGAGGTGCGGTCTTTTTTGCCGTCTTCCTCAGATTCCGCTGAAAACAGTGATGTCCCGTTTGTATTAGACACACACTTCGCTGTTGCGCAATACCACTGCATAAAAAGGCCAATGAAATCGATGTTGTTAGGCAAACTCCACCAATGGAAAAATTGCCGCTGGGAGGATTTTTTTTTTTTACCCAATCAGAGGAAGGTTACCATGACGTATTCTAGCCAATCAGAGAATTCTGTAGCCTTCAACATGTACAAACAAACAGCGTCATGTGAACGGAGAATGAGACAGATAGCGAACGGAGCGGAGTATTACAGAGCGCACAGAGATCTATATAAGAGAGAGACAGAAGAACGTAAATAGCATTATTATTGTATTGTTTTAGCACTTTTATGATGGCAAGCAGTAAGATTTACGGCAGAACAAGCTCTGGAACAGTTAGTGGAAAGTAAATCTGCCAGGTTGTGAGTGTGTCTGTTCTTCAGAGCAAGCAGTTCTCATTTAGTTTGAAGCAGACGCTTTTTCACGCCTGGGACTGTTTGTAAAAAAAGTTCCTTATTTCATTGTTCTTAAAACATTTGATTAAACAATTACAAATGGCTGTCAAGCAAAGGGTTTGACAAATATTTTTTTGGTTCAAAAACTGTTCACTATTGTTGTGTGAGGGGTGATTTTCAGTAATAAATGACAAAAATCTAATTTTCGTTTTTGAAATTCTCTCGATTATTGTAAATTTTTCACTCATACTTCCTTTATAAACACATAACATGCATGATTATGTTAGCTTAGGGTCTTCTGAATCCATAGATACCAAACACATGGTGTTCCATCTCCATTACATATGGTTTATAAGCCCAAATGTAAAAATAGAGAAAACGGACCAAAAAGGGCTTAGTCCCCAAAGGGTTAAGACCAATGCAGTTGAGGTGTCAATGAAGGGGTACTTGAGCTTTACTGATAGGGGATGTGGGGGTACCCGTAGCAAAAAAGAAAAGTTGGCAGTTGCACAAGTGGAAAGGTACATGTACTGTATATGCTTGGTAGTTTTAGTGTGCATGGATTTCATATATATTACAGATCCACAGTGTTTTCACTTTTAGGGGGGAATCGACCTATGACTTGCATACCTGAAGTGGTCTCTGCACATTCATCTGGGATAAGAGAAACTAAACTTAAACTTTCATAGATTTCAGAAACCAACTACTGCTAACTGTAATTGCATGCTGGAAACGTATTACATTCAAACCATATTCTTTTTTAAATGTCTTTCTACATTATGTCTTCTCGTTTTTTTTGTCATGGCAGGAGTAATTGGCTTCTTAGACAACTCGGACACAAGAGGAAATGTTAGCAAGGCCAAGTCCACCTGGCGAGCAGCTCACACTTGCCCGATAAGCAGGGGAACTGTGGGATAAAATTGTACGTAGTGTGATTTTTAAGCACCTGAGCATTGCCGAGAAATGACTCGGTCCTTGTCTTGGATTTGATCGGCGTAATGAGTTTTCGACCACCAGCCTAAGCCACTCAGATAGGGGGACAATTTTTAACGTCTAATCTAATGCAACTGGCTGTGCTTTAGAGCCACAGCATTCTCATTTACATACCACTAAGCCTCTTTGAAAGCCCTGAGTGCAGCAGAAAAGATATCTGACCTCTGGATGGGCCACAAAAATTGCATTGGCCTCCTCATAACATGGGGATTAATCACACATATGATTACACATTAAATTACCTGGGCTGTATGCGTTTGTGCTGTGCTTTGGTGTCAGCATGTTAAGGGTTTTCAAAAAAGTTCGTTGCAACTACTTCCTAAAAAAAAAAAAAATCCTTGTAACCAATTGGTTTTTGACTGATACAGACTGACATTCTGCCTGGCTTACCCTTTTCTTTACAAAAAGGACAGATTAAGACAATCCGTTGCAAGCCACCTCGACTTTGCAAGGTGCTTTAGGACTAAGAGCAAAGAGGATTTCTCCGGTGCTTCTGAGAAGATGCTGAGGAATCTTGCGGCATTAGTTTTGCCCACCTGGAAGTGCACACCAGACCACACCAACCCTCCCCTTTTGTTTACTAGCTTAGTGACCATCATCCCCAGCCTTGATAAAAAACCACCCTGATACAGATATCACTTAGCAGCGGTATGTTTTTCTCTCTCAAATACACACACACACCTACACACACTCATTTTTAGAGGAATGTGTAAGATTAGAGCCCACTTTTTGGCCTCGTCCCTTGTCTCATTAGAAACCTACACTTGAGTCAGACGTCCCACATCAAAGAGCAAAAGCTCATGCAGGATCTAATCCAAAGATTGCAGAAATCCCTCTCGCCCTTATCAGCAGCACCTTCAACACGTAAACCCAACTTATTCGGGTGTTTACACACACAAATCATCCGACATTTAAGTCACTTTCTTATGTAAGCTGATTTTTTGCGAAACTTGTCATTTTTGTCACATTCGCCCGGATATCAGATGATGACATATCAGACAGGTAGAATGGTTTCTAAAGTTGTATAGGGATACGTTAATACGTTAAGAGTTGGTTGTCACCACTGCATCTCTACAAACATATGTTTTGGCCGAATGTGGACTGGCATAGGGTTTATGACTGCGAGGAAGCGCCGTTGGTGACATTAATGGGCAGTGGTATTGTTTGGCTTGCTTGATTTATTCCCTTTGGGCTAATGTTCTTGAGACGAGGCCTGCTGCTCCTTTTTCTCGGCCCCCTCAAGAACAAAGTGACAGCTGCAAGACTTGCCACGGCCTTCATGTCAACACAACCTTCAATGGACACTCGGAGCACTGACAAGCTCTTCCAAAAGAGGTTTATACAGCAACTGTGTCACATAATCCGGGCACTTTTACTCGAAGGTAGTGGGAAATCATGTAAGAGTGATGGTAAAAAATCCTAACTCATCCCGCCCGCTCACTAATAAACCAGTATTTATGGCCAATCTCCGTGGAATAAGAGAAGAACCAGACGGCCCCAGTCCAATCTGTCGAGGTGACCCGTGTGCCCGCTGTCCTGTGCCAGTCGGCCATTTACCCCGCACTCAATCAACAGTTTATCTCACACACTTACCCCCGGCCAGGCAGATGGCAGAAGAGCGAGCCAGCCTCACACCAATAACCGGAATAGTAAATGAGTTAGCTGTATGCACATGGCATCAGTGTCTACTTGACCTGTTTGGAAAGTTTCACCATATTCTCACCAATCGAGCCAACTTTTGCCCACTGAGGAGGTGTTTGTGGGAGCAGTCGGGGGGGCCCAACAAAGGGGGTCTGTAAATAAATATTCTTTGGAAGGAGTCAAAGCCTCTAAAATGGCTTTTGTTTCTAGAGGCCAAGTGCCCACTAAGCCGAGAATCGCTCAATACAATTTGTTTTTTTAAGTGATGAAGATATTGTTGCCCTCCAGAAGGCAGGAAACGTGTGATGTTTCCAGGAGGCCATATGTTATTTTGGATTCCTCCTCTATAGCCGACCCTATACGAAAACACAGCGTAAAACTCACAAACGAGTTACTTCTAAATAATATACGTTTTTTGTTTTGTTTTCTGAGGAGCGAGTTTTGTTTTAATCCATTTTCTTTAGTTTTGTGACTGAAGATAAATCACATAAGATCTTTTTTAATTCAATTGTGTTTCCCTTACGAAAGAAATGTCTTTAGGCCCCACTACTTAAATGCACACACACACACACACACACACACACACACACACACACACACACACACACACACACACACACACACACACACACACACACACACACACACACACACACTTATAATTAATCAAATAGTTTGCAATATCATGAAAATTTAAAAAAGGTAATTCCGACTTTTTATCTCTATGGAAGTAAAATAATGGCAAATGTTTTTGAAATAAAAAGCCTGTTGAATTGCACTACTTGAAAAAAATATGTATTGCATTAACCATGCTTGTATTTTAATGAATTGTATTTTTAGGGCTTGCATTTTTATGGGCTGAAATTCAACATGGTTGTATATTTAAGCTGTGAATATTTCAAATCAAAACATTTAAAACACATTTTCATTAATAGAAATTCAACAATCCATATTCACCTTTCATATTTCACTTCCAAAATATTCAAACGGTTTAAAAATGCAACCTATAATATTCAACGGGCAATTTTCGGTCCATTTTATTTCACTTTACAAATTCGCTTTCACAAATTCAGTGGTTCAAATTCGACAGTAAATTCAACATTGACATCCAGGAACTGCAGGAAAAGCAGTAGATTACCGAGCATAATCTCCATCTGCTGAGAAGGCTGGATTATTGAATTTTTATTAATGAAAATGTGTTTGAAATGTTTTGAATTGAAATACTCACAGCTTAAATATACAACCATGTTGAATTTCAGCCCATAAAAATGCAAGCCCTAAAAATACAATTCATTAAAATACAATGCATGTTTTTTTCAAGTAGTGCAATTCAACAGGCTCTTTATTTAAAAAACATTTGGCATTATTTTACTTCCATATATCTCACAAAACTTTTTTTCTCAGTTGCGAGTTTATATCCTGCAACTTTAACTTTATAACTCGCAATTGCGAGAAAAAAGGCTCGCAACCAATTGTGAGGACAAAAAGTCTGAATATCTTTCACATTTTCTATTACGTGGCAGTTTTTAAAAAAAAAAAAAAAAAAAAAAAAAAAAAAAAACTGTACGTTGGATTGTACTGTGAAGGGTCATAGCACTTACATACTGTTGGTCTACTGCTAGTTTAATTGCTTCTATTGTTTCTCATTTGTAAGTCGCTTTGGATAAAAGCGTCTGCTAAATGAATAAATGTAAATGTAATGTAATGTAACAAGCTTCCATATGACACACTTTCACATTTTCGAATCACAATAAAGTAAAAGTGTTTTCTTGGAAGAGATCTTTAATATTCCAGCTTCTAGTAGATACTCTTTGTCTCGGGTGCATCCTGGGATGATTTTCAAACTGATCCATTTATTAATTTATTATAAAAATTATGTTTTGTCAGGAAACAATTCAGTAGCCTTTTTTTTGTCTCTAAAACTATTTTGAAACATTAAAGTAAGACAATTAATCAAAATGCACATTTAAACTCAGTCAAGTGTGTCCAAACCGGTAGAGTAATTATATTTGACTGCTTCTGAATCAGTCAAGACTTATAAAATGCTTGTGAATGATTGATTTCTGAATGTTATTAAAATAAGAAACGTGGCATTGTTTTGGAATCCAATATTTTAGTATTGACCTTCCTCACCTGTGGAACTAAAAAAAACGATTGCCGTGTCTCCCAGAACACACACATGTCGGGCGACACACACGCACACACACACACACACACACACACACACACACACACACACACACACACACACACACACACACACACACACACACACACACACACACACACACACACACACACACACACACACACACACAGTCTCATTCAAACTCATCTTCAGCGTCTGTCAGGAGAGAGATAGTTTGTGAGCACTTGGCTGAAGAGGTAATTACACTTATCTTTTGTCAGTCTTTGTCTCAGTGCAACCGAGTCTGCTTGAGGAACAGAGACGTGGACTCTTTGTGCTGGGAGAGGGACCCGGGGCCGCGACGGGCCCCACAACACTCCACCTGCCAGCTGTTCCCGCAGGAGCCCGTCAGCACGCTCAAGCCTATCACAGCCATCGCTCGCCGACACACACAATGGACCCGTTTACTGGGACTGAGGCTGTCTCCCCTGTTTAATGACTCTGGGAAGAAAGCTGGGGCTACTGTACCGGTTCCTCATGGGTAATTTTTAAATGAACTTTCCAGCAGGCATACAGTAGACTGTATGCCTGCAAAATATAGCCAGAGTTTGGTCAATGAAAATCACTGAAAACCCAGAAGAAGAAAAAAAGTTTTGTGAATTTAGTTTTTTTGTGTGTGTGTCATTTCATTGTTTTAAGAATTAAAAAAAGATATAATTTAAATTATATTTTATTCATTTGTTATGCTATGTCCTCTATACAGGACACCTGGATCATAAAAAGCAAAAGACATGAATAGGCAAAAACAATGTAAAAAACAAAAAACAAACAAAAAAAAATGTTAGGTTTCAGGATTTTATATACCGACTTTGTATGAAGATTATTCTCAGCAATGTTATGAAAGATATAACAGAATGATTTGATATACCATTTTGCTTCATGCAATATGTGTGTAAAATAGCCATTTTATACAATGTATCTATACATTGTGTCTAATTTGCATATTAATGTGTTCTTGGGGCAACATGTAATGAAAAAATTAGAGTAGAAATTGGCAAGAATTTCATAATAATATCTAATATTTCATAAGAAAATTTAAATATAATTCCCTATTCACTTGTTGTGTCTCCTAAAATGCCTGATAAATCATGTTTATAAGTGCTAATTACTAAATATGATCATATTTCCATAGGAGTGTTCAATTTGATCACCAAATTAATGTAAGTCATTTTTAAAGTCCAAGAGGCTTTTGTGAAACTTGCAAACATTTGGTATCTCCTTAATATATTACATCCATTAAATGACCTACACTTTAAAAACTGCTGGCTTGTTTCAACCCAATTTTGGGTCAAATATGGACAAACCCAGCCGTTGGGTTACATTTTTAAATTACATTTTTGACCCGACGTTTGGTTTTGTCCATATTTGACCCAAAATTGGGTTGAAACAAGTGTATAATCCATTTCAAATACAGATATGTTGAGGAAAATTGGCATTTTTTTAGACTAAATTCTATTTTATAATTCAATAAAAAGTCTATTTGTGATCTCTCTGATCAATAACGGTGGAGATGTCCGTCAGAAACTGACTTTCAAAAATAAACCAACCTTGAGAATGATTCGCCGGAGTAACAAGTCAGACATTCTCATTGGTTTCATTGATTTTTGAAAAGATCTGTGTCGATTCTTTTGAGCCGTGTCTCTTTGTGAAAGTAAAAGGCATTGCATAAAGGGTTTTGATTTTACCTTTACTGGCTCAGAAAATAGTGCCTTTTGTTCCTGGTCATGCCTTGAAAAAGACCACTGATTAAAATACACAATCGTTCGTCTCTTTATTCATATAAACAACTTCTCTCACTTAGGCGTCTTCGGTCAGGCCATTTTCACAGCAATTTCGAAATCAATGCAGAAAACCTTCGGAATGAAAATATCTTTTTATCTCACTTGTCTCATGAACTGTGAGCGACTGATTCGCTCATCTATAGTTCAGTATCTATCGGTGTGTTCGTGTTAACAGTAATATCATACAGTCAGATGACAAAAAACGGTGGTTTTTGTACAGTAAAGATACGTTTGAGACATAATAATCACATACTTTACTCTTAGAAAAACAGATTTCCTGTATTAATTATGCTTTACAATGTATATTCTCATAAATTATTAAGTTCCTTTATAACATGTTATAAAATGTTTCATAGTTCAGTGGTTGTGTTGAAATTGTCAAGGGTATAATGTATTTTGAGTACATTAATAACACATTTATAACACTTTACATTATATCTAGGTCAAAATAAGTGTTTTTGTGAATCAAATATAAGTTCTGGCATACTTGATTATAATCTTTATATTGTAATTAATTCGATTAAGTTACAGGATGGATCAACATTGGGGAGAACTAGTGAAAATGCTTACGTTTGAGTGAAAAGTTGAATTGAAAAATGAGTCCTTCCCGAACGCCAGCTCTCCAGATGACATGAGCAAAACCTGTTGATGCATGCATGATAGCATCTTGTGCTTCAATGAAGCAGGGACATTTGACCTTTTGCACAGAGTTCACACATTTCTTCATTAGTGGCCTGGAAATTGTGCGGAATCTCTTCTCGTTTTACGTTACATCTTTGTTTTCCGTTTTTCCAGAATCCTTGAACTCGTTATTTCCAGGTAAAAATGAAATCCACGTTTTTCAGTGTGGCGTCAGACTTACGGATGCCAGCGTATACCTTGACATAGAAAAATCAACAACATGTTGCTTCACAACGTATTCAAATGTGGAATTTTAGCTTTTAATAAGGAACTGAAATGAGAATGTCGGCATATTTGACATATTTGACAAATTTGACCATTTTTTTTATTTCATTAAGCTATGTTATGATACTTTCTTTTGTGAATTGTATGCTCACTGATCTTGTTTATCTTAAAATCATGTACACTGAAAAAAAAAATGGTGCAGAAACTATTTTCAATCAGAAATTGGTGCTGCAGTGTTGGTTCTTCAACAAAATAAAGCCTCAGTTAAAATATCATAATCCATAAACCAAACCAACCAGCTACGAGGTGAGTCACAAAACTACAAACTTTGATTTGAAGCAAAAACGTTTTTGAAAATCGGACAAAAAGACAAAAGTGCAAGACTGTGAACCTAACGGCTTAAGTGAGGGAAAGAACTACAATCCCATGAAGCATTGCAAACGGCATAATCGATGGAGAAATATAAAACTACTGGTAATTATAACAATATTTTTAAGTTTATATGCTCAAAGTATTTTGAGAGTGCAAGGAGACCGTCTCGATTCCGTCATCCGCAGTGCTTCACCGGAGTGGGCGGAGCTTACTGGATCTTTTTGGCTGGTTTTTGCTCTTTGTGACTCTGATTGGTGGAATTTTTGTAAAGCATCATGGGTAATGTAGTTTTTCACCACGAATTCCGGCAGTGAATACACTTATTTAAAAAATAGGCTGACGGCTTCAACTGAAGCAAATACCATCGATCAACAACCTTGTAGCTAACAGTAGGGCTGTCTTTACAGGGTTTATAATTTATTGTTCATAATCATTTTTTCTATTGAGAGAATTAACATTTTTTACTTCCGGAACCGACTGTCGCACTCTTATTACAAAAACAAAAGTGTCAAGTAACACCAAATTAAACATGAAACTTTGAATTAGAAAGACTGAAATAATATTTTCCCTGTAAAACAAAGTCCAATAACCGTTTAATTGACAACATTTTAGAGTGTTTACTATTTTGTTTACTTTGCTATACAATTTCAATAATAATGTGCGACACTGAAAAAAAAAGTAGAAAAACTGAAACGGTATTTTCCTGTAAACTGTATTTTTCCAGTGTGTGTATTTTGCTCATGTGACTTGCGTAATTGGCGTTCTCGTTGTGTTTTTGCAGCACTGATGACTCTGAGACTTTACTCTGCTCATTTCCTCTCATTACCCCAGCGGCTCCGGCCCATCAATTATGCAAGAGGAACAAATTTTGAATTTGACACCGATTGGGCCAGTTCGAATTTTCAAAATACATCCCCGTATGAATAATTGAGGGTGCAGGTTCAATATGTGATCAGTAGACCTTACTGATAGACAAGTGGAGTTAATCTGCAGAGCTGGACGGCTCCCAGGACACCGGCGCGATACAGTTATATCTGGAAAATATGACCTCATAGCAAAACACCAAATAATATTTGGAATCCGGCTGTATTTTACCCGTACAAACAATATGAAAATGTGCATATGTCACTAATTAAATATGGTAACACTTTAGTTTAGGGACTAATTCTCACTATTAACTGGCAGTTTATTAGCATGCATTACTAGCATATTGGCTGTTTATTAGTACTTATAAAGCACATATTAATGCCTTAAGTTCTTCATAATAATTATGTAGGTTGGTTTTAAAAATTGATGTTATGTGTTGTTGTTGTTGTATTGTTAGTTGAGCCTTCGTCTAAAGACAATTTTCTACCCCTGTGGGAATAGACAATACAGTTTTTGAATTGGATTGAATTGAATTGAATTCTGCATGATCATATTCTACATCCCTTAATCCACCCAATATCTAAACTCAACAACTAATTTACTAACTATTAATAAACAGTGGTTATAGTTAATAGTTAGTTAATAGTGAGAATTGGAGCCTAAACCAAAGTAAGACCTTCAAAATGTATAATATTAATAAATGTATAATCACGACATATGATGAATGTGTGTATATCACTATTTCTAAAAAAAAAAAACGTTTACATTCGGCGTTCGGCTATCGTTTTAAATAGTCCTGCAGTGCAATAAACACATTTTTTTATGAATACAAATATTAGACTAATTTAATATGAGGTCATAAAATCTGCACATATATTCATTATAAAATAATAAAATTTGAGAGGTTTCACATCGCAGAACATTTATGAAAAAAGCAACTAAACATTAATCAACGTAAAAAAAAATGCAACCACAGATATAATAAATTATGATACTTGATTCATTAATACAACTTTTTTTTATGAAATGTGGAATTGCTCATCTGCTTTAATATATTATATTCTTTAAAGACATAATTCCTGACTATTACAAAGTCAGCTATTATAAAGTTGTGTGACTATAATAGCAATTATTTACGAAAACAAACTACGGTAACACTACTTGAAGGGGTGTGCATAAGACTGACATGACACCTTCATAATCATGACACAACACATGTCATGAATATGAAGGAGGTTTTATGCTTGTTTATGACAAGTGTCCTTCGCTCAATTATGACATTTATAAATCAAATATGACATTGTTTGAGATGTCTTTGTTATGACACCTTGACATAAATCAATACAACATAACCTGTCAGTGTCTTTGTCATGACAACTTGACATTGATATGTGTTATGTGTCATGATTATGAAGGTGTCATGTCAGTCTTATGCACACCCCTTCAAGTAAAGTGTTACCCAAACTAATTACAATAAGCGAGAATAAATGTCTTTATAATGCATTATACACTGTAAAAGGTGAAAATGTGTATAGTTGTGACTTTAAGGGTCTATTTCCACCTCTTATCAATAACGTTTGTTGGTGTAACCCAATGTATTGGTTGATTTAGTTTATATTTTTGATTCCAATGAAAGTAGTTGATTTAGATTTGTATTGTTAACACTATATACAGTATAAATGACTAGCAAACTGGCAAAGGCAAATGTAGTAGCTAAACAGTTTTTTTTTTACTAGATGTAGTTTTTTTTTTATTGTAAGTGGTCCATAAAAAACTACTTCTACATTGCTGGCTGAATTATTGTGTTTTACCATTGTAGGGGAGCAATGTTTACTTCAGCTTTTGAAAAAGTTGCTTTCTGAAAGCAGTAAAATAAAAACTTTTCGTCCTCCTTCAGTCACCAAATCCGTAGCCTATAATTTCCACCAGTTGACGCTTTTATTTTGGTGTTAAAGTCGGCATGAAATGAGTTGCGCTAGTCTTTCCTTGACGTATATCTGAGTGAAGCGCTTCTGGAACAAGAACAAATGTGGGCGGGGCTTGATTTAGTCCATGGGGAATTGATTTGATGGTGGTGGCTTGCTATTGGCTGATCTCATGTGATTGACAGGTTGCCCCGCCCTCGTCATCAGAGAAGAGAAGAGATGAGCTGATAGATTCTGATCCAAGATTATGAGGCACATACATTATAACACAATATTGATGCGCATGGATAAATCATTTAGAATAAACACTGCAATGACAAACATGAATTGACAACTTTGATTTCATGGTGACTTTACTAAAGCTGAGGTTTGGGGGGGTGTGGCTGATATGGGGGCGGGGCTCGATGAAGTCGAATGAGGCTGTGGGCGGGGGTGCGTGCGTTTGACTGAACATGCGGATTAACCGTAATGGCTCAAACTCAAACTTCTCTCATCTCAGTCTTTTTAGCAGCTCTCGATGCGGATAACAAACATCCTCAGGGCGGACAGTGTGATTCATGCGCTGTCACCTTGTGTTCCCCGCTTTGGCACGCAGCCTAATCTTTTAATTGTGTATGAGTGAATTCCCTCACTGACAGAGGAATGAGGCGTTTGGAGAGATATTAAAGTCGATTCAAACAATGTCGTCGTAGGCTGTCAATGAATGCTCAGGGTTACGGCGTGTGAAAAGGAATTGTCGTCTTCCTGTTTTGACAGTTTGGAAGTGACAGTGTTGCTAAATGGTGATTGAGATGTTATTGTGCGGCCGAAGTGTTAGCGTTTGTCGTGTGCTGCTCAAGGACACAAATAAATGAAATGCACGATGGAAAATAGCTCTTGGAAATTCATTCAAATCTGGGAAATGTATGCAACTGTGTCCATGTTTTTCTTTATATGTTTACTCTCTGCCACATGTGCAACTACACAATTAAAAGGTGGAAAAGTGGCAAGTTTCCAGTGACAAGTTCATATCCGTTGGAAGCTTGTTTCCGCCATGGAACAATAATAATAATAACAAAAAATATTTTTTCTTAGAATTTTGAGATAAAATCACAATTGCTTCTATAAGCTTCCATAATTTCCATGCTCCAAATAGAAAACCATTATTTTAAACTAACAATATTTCAGAATATTTACTCTGAACAAGAACACCTGAACATCAAAAATCATTTCGATTTAGGAAGATACAACAGATCGGCACAATCTGGCATAGTTTATTGGTATTCAACAACTAGAATTGGCTCTTTAAGGGTCCGTTTACACTACAAAGTTTTAAAAAAGTAAAAAAAGTATAGCTTTTTATGCATTTTGGTCATTCATTTACACGACAGCGGCGTTTTGGGGCCTGAAAATGCTAACTTTTGAAAACGGGTTTCAAAGTGCAAGTTTTTGAAACCGATGCTGTTATCGTCTCAGTGTAATCTACAAAAGCGTGAATTTGTGAAACGTTGATGTCGTGTATCACGTGTTCGGTCTAGAGGCGTGTAGTGTTTCTTTATAAAGTGGCATCGCCACCTACTGGCCTGGCATGAATAATACAGCGTTTTTAGCCGTTTTCTCTGATCCGTGTGAACGGGGATCGTTTTGATAATGTTGTCGTCTGTACGCAGAAAATGCGAAAAACGCAAAGGAAAAACGTTTCCATTTTTAGTACATCGTTGTCATCTAAACATACCCTAAAATGCAAAAAGTGTGCTCAGCCACACTACATGTTACATAGTTTATGCTTCTCATAATTTGATTAATTTCTGCTACAACAGTGGCTATAATATACAAAAAGTAAGTTCATAATGTTGAAATCTATGCAAAGTTGACAAAATTGACAAAAAAAAGGTGTGTTTGTGCTGGAAAGACAACCGGCTACGTCCGAAACAACATACTTTCTGAGTGGGTACTATATTTGAATTTGAATTTACTTTGTGGTCTAAAAATAAAAGTAGGTTCTATATAATATGAATATGGGAAGTATGAATGAAATTTAGATGTACTACAGCCATCATGTTGTTTGGTCACGTGACCAAGCAGCGTCAGTTGCGTCGCTTCACTACCATTCATAAATCCTCTCTCGTGGCCTCATGGGATAGTAAAGTGTCCATAGTAGGCACACTTCAGAATCTCACTTAGAAGAAGATCATCTGGTTACTTTTCACTGTTTTATGAGTTACTGTGTTGTGGCAAGCAGGGCGGGGCCGAGAGCCTTGGGAACGGAGCGACGTGGGTAGCGCTAGTGCTAATGAGCGTCACAACGGTCTTGAGTCCCACGGAGGAGTGAAGGAAGGATAAAAGGAGGAGTGACAACAGTGAAGGATGAGAGAGGACCAGGTCTGGGGATTAACGAAAATCTCCTCAAGAAAGAAGTTAAGAACATTTTAAAGATAAATTCTAAGAAGTTCGTTAGAATGTTCCTAAGTGCAATTCTGGAAAAGAAATCGTAAGAATTCCTTAACGTCTTAACTTTTAACTTAAGAATAAAATGAAAGGTGTTATTTGATTGTTAAAAATCTTTATTTTTAAAGAGCCTGTCCAAGATGCAGCGCTCTTTCCCATTCATTTGCGCTCCGTCTTTCTTGCGCTCTCTATAGAGTGAATGCGTCCGGTCTCTTTGTGTGTTGTGCTGCCTCGCTAGTTCTAGCTTGAGTGAGCGCATCATATATGTGTAAATGATCGATCGGTGTCACAGTATTCGTCCACATTAATGGTTTTAGTAGTAATATACATATTATATTTAGCTACCTGCCGTTATGTTGTAAAACAACCCAATAAATTCATTAAACATCATTAAACCTTTAATAAGTTATTTACTATGATTTTTAAGAACATTGGGCCTCATTCACCAACCGTTCTTACGAAGAAATGTGAAACCCCACTTACGCAATTTTTACGAAGATTCTGACCTTCACTAATGTTTTCTTATCTTGGATTTGTTCTTCGCTAAAAACAAAATCTACACTCAAGAGCACTCATACGCACATTTGAGTGATGACAGTTTGCTCCAAATAATTGGTAACTGCATTTTATTGAATTCTACAGTCGTTTACAATGACAGTATTTTACTGTAATGTATTTCTGATCAGTTGTTGAAAAAAAAATCATAGTATGCAAAGAAGCAATCCCAAGAACAAAGGTGCGAACAATTCTGTTGTTTAAGAACATGTCATGAATCCGACGTAGACTTTTCTTAGGAAGTTTATTAAGTGCAAAGAAAATTCTTAGGAATATATTGGTGAATGAGGCCCATTCTTTTCGGGAATATGAATCCTTTTTAAATGTCATCTTAAGAACATTCTAAAGAAAAGCTTTTGGGAATACAAAATATTCTCATCTCTTTTCTTACGTTAGAAAATGAGAAGAAATTGGCAGTTAAGAATAATTTTATTCTTAAGAATGTTTTGTGAATCCTGCCCCTGGACTTTACGTTGTTTTGTTTTAGTTTATGCTTTACTTTTGTTGATTTTTTTATGTTAATTTTGTGATTTGTGAGGCATAGGCTGCGATCAGCTGACGCGATCATCTGTCAAATCGCTCCAACCACTACCTCTCTCCTATTAGACGGGAGGATATATATATACGTGGCATTACTGCTCGGGAAGCTTGTTCTAACTGCTCGCAACCCTCCCGCCCTCACCACTATATGTATCAAGCATTTTTCTGTTCACCTTCTGGCTGTGGTCTCTTTGTTTCAGATTACCAAGGCTTCAAGTCCTAGCATCGCTGAGAGTCCGTCATCCTCCTAGCCGAGCTACAGTATAGACATCCCGGGAATTACTGCTACGTCTACATGTTAAAACCGTTTTGCTTAAAGACATTACTAAACTGTCTTAATCATCTGTATATCAGTCAAGCGGATGGTTCCATAGGTTGGTTAATGCTAAAGCTCTGTACGTCATTAATTATGGAGCAAGAACCCCCATAAGGAACCATACCGCCAAAGATAAATTGTGTTCAATAAACTCAAGTAAAGTTGCCAAAGTGGTCTCGTCTGAACTGTTCGCCGGTTCCTGCCTTTAATGCTTTTACATGTCGTTACATATACAGTATTTAGACATTCTCTGGTACTCATACTATATAGTAGGGAAGTGTTAAATTTCAGACGCAGCAATTGACTTGACAACGACGAATGACTGGTTAAACTGGATTGTGAGTAGTTGATGCTTTTTTTTTCATTGGAATACCATTTTGAGAAATGATCTTTTATAATTTACATTGTTTCCCAAAAAGTCTTGAATTGGTGCTTTAGACACACCCGTGACGGCGTAAGAAATCTATCTTTGCCATCAGATGTAAGATCGCTGCGTGTGAGTTCTTGGGTTTCAGCGAGCTTCTCTTACAGGTGAGAGTGGTAGATTAAAGCTGGGGTCTGTCATTAGCACGAAGGCTTTATCACCATGTGCACAGAGCTCTCTCATTACGCGGCCCGTCCAGACGGATGCCTGTCATACACAGATCACCACTGTTGCTCTGGTTATGGACCTCTCGACCACCATCTCCAGTTACATCGACTGATGGAGGATCGACTGCAGTAACGGTGCCAGCGGATGAAATGCCTCATTACTGGATGGATGTGCATGGCTGATACAAGGAGAAATGGTTGGTAGTTTGGGATTTGGTTGGCCCCCTAATGATGTTGCCCCGTCTCTGGGGTTACGGCTCCATCTAGAACCCACAGTGGGGTTCCTGTCATTTTCATTTAGAGAAAGATTGAGGCCCCCATGCAAATGAAGGGGTCCAAATCAACAGTAAACAGCAGTTACGCAAGATCCTCCAGAATGGGGCCATGGACGTCCTCCATATACGCCTCCAACTGTCAAGCTTTCCTTCCATCGTTACGGGAGGCTGGGACTAGTTATCACACGGTTTCAGTGTTGGTTTATTTGTATAGACACACATCGTACAGTCTTCGCTACAAAAACTGAACGTTTACATCATTATTGGCCTCTCAGCTATAGGCTACTTCCACACTAATCCAGATACACAAAATGTTTTGCATCAAAACATGAGGGAGAATGCGTTTTAGAGCAGATGGATTGGCGATTGAGTGTGACCTGGACGCACCATTGAAGAATGGCATGAGAAATGTATTAAGTTTTGTTTCTCTGTATCATCTAAATGAGTTTTGTCGGCTTTAGTGTTTTCTGACGTGTCAGTGTGGATGAGAATCTTTTGGAAAGCACTTGAAAACGCAAATGTGGACGGAGAGCGTTTTGAACAACCTTAGCTAGTGACGGTTTTGTTCTTAACCGTATTAACGTAAACTGAAAAGACGTTTTAAAGGTTATTTAAAGGACTGGTTTCAGTTTCTAGATAACTTAGTAAACACCAAACTCATGTGCAAATGCCAGGTGATCGATATGTCTGTCAGACATTTGAGGAATTTGTTTTGCCACACACACTCACCATGTTTTTTCTTCTTCTGTTTTCACAAGCTAATCTATCTCGTGTGAGGCAGTGCCGCAACGGTTCATGTCCTCTTCAAGTTTTGATGCATTCTTGTGTCTGTTGTCAGTCAGGTGCAGTCTGGGCACTAAGTGACACAAGGGTCAACAAAAGTGCAAAACACTATTATTGCGACAGAACATTTATATTTATGACTGGTGACTGCTTCGTTCATTGTGAGACATATATATATATATGTATATATATAAATATTTTAAAGATGAGGGAAGAACAAAACACTAAACTTGGTAAATATTCATCTGACTAAATTATTTGGCAAAAAAAAAGGCAAAAACTACAGCTACAGGTTTTATGTTACTATGCAAAAAAAAAAGATTCATTGAAAAACAAAAAGCTGACAGGAAAAAAAACATTTACTAATGTATGCATTTACTAAAACATAATCAGTTAATCAGATATTTTGTTGTTTCTCTCCTGTTTTTGCATGTGTTCATAATTTATTTGTATAACAGCCCGGTCTTTTGATTGCATTATTATCACAAATGACCCCAAGCACAACTATGCAATATACTTACAACATCTTTAACACATTTTATAATATTTGAATAAAGGTTGAAGATATACATTTTCCTAGGCTGGACATCACTTTTGGCCATTAATGTACTTATGAACATATTTGAAAAATATTCGATTAGTTCTTTGCAAAATCTGAGCATTCCCTGAAACATATCCATGCAAACAAACAAACAAATAAAATGTAATATATGATTGTCTACAATCCCAGATGCTGGTATCAAATTTCCATATAACGATAATTGATGAAGCTTTTATCATGGTATAATGTACTTTACAGTGAGGCCTCGTTAGTCAACGATAGTTAATCCATTAACTAACATTAACTACATCTGAGCAATATTTGTTAAACTGTTCATTGTTCGTTATTTTTGTTCAGGTCCATTAAATATAATATTTACAGAACAGAAATTAACATACAAATTAATAAATAATTTGGAAGTAATTTTATTGTTAGTATAATAAATTAACAAATTTTAACCTTATTGTAAAGTGATACCGAACAATAATAAAGAATTAGAAACATTTTCAAACAACATCTAGTTGTGTTTTAGTCCAGATTAAAATGTAAAAATACAATATAATACAAATAAATACAAATAAATACAATATTAAAATCCCCCTGTGTTGAAAATTCAGCTTTTAATGTTGTTTATGTGTCTATGTGGTGTTTTTAATCTGCTTTAAGACAAACCATGTGTAAGTTCATAAGTCGACAGCATTGCTGAGTATTTTCTGCTTAAAACTGCAGTGAACCAAAGACAGTCTCAAAAACACGGTGTGAAATCGCTGGTGTTCCTGACGTCACAAACTACCTTGTAACCAATCAGATCAACGTGTGATCGTCACCCAGTGGATCTCTGAGTGAGTGAGTGGAGGCGGGGCTCATTTGAATATTCATAGAACTGCGCATACTAAACGAGGCAAGCGTAGAGTTACAATCAGGATATTTAAGAAAAAATAATTTTATGGAAAAAACTTTTACATTTGTAATTTTTGTGATCAAAGATGCGTTTTAAGGGATACAATCATTTACTTTGAATACCACAGAAACAGAAAGTAGCTGAGCTACTTTGTTTATGTGGTTACCGGGGTAACCGCTGCATTTCTGCTTTTCCATCAGCTGCTATCAGAGAGTGAACGTGTGTTTCCTTAGCTAGGAGTTATATAATAATAAATTTTAATGGTATTAGAGTAAAAACAGGCGTATAATTAATATGTAATATGCCTTTTCTGAGGTAACGTTACATGACATTGTTTACAAGCTGTTTTATCCGCGGTTGAAACGCTGATCCATTTCAGTAACTTGTACTGGTTCTTTCAACATTCCCTCTGATGTTCATCCACGTTTATTTTGTGCTATAACTAGCAGTAAAGAAGAAGAGCGAGCTCCCCAATCTGACACGCCACATTATGCGCTCTAAAACAGTGTTTGAATTTCGTAATACAACGTACAGCTGAGATTGTTTTATATCAATATATCAAAAATGATATCAACTAGCTATGTCTAGTCATTGTCCTCTTTGTTCCGCGAGTGTCAATTGAATGCGTATATCGCGACACATGTCTAGTTTGTAACTATTGATGAGTCATTCCCACTCCAAATACCCATTTGCACCACGATCAAGTGCTTCTTGTTTGCATTCAATAGCTGTATTTCTGATATATCTGTTTCTATAGTTCACCCCCCACCCCTCCATGTCTAGATTGACGTGTGGGACGACACTCCCTACATTGTTTCCAGTCCCGGACCTGACGTCACAGGAATCAGGGTAGACTTGGCCCGGCCTCAGCAGAGAGTACGTCAATACATCCACAACCATCCATTTGTCACGACCCACGGCCAACACCTCGCTCACCACCTGCCTTCTCCAGGTACACCCAAACTGGTTTTCTGTGCGTCTGGCTGATGTTTGCTTCTCATTGTCAATGAGAAATGCCCCTTCATCTTTAGCATTTCATTAATAAAGGCGACTGTGCGTGAGAGACTTTCACCTAGTCATGCTATTTTTGACATTTATGATTAATTGTCCTAATTTTACCGTGTTCTGTTGTGTCTATTCAATACGTGCATGTCCTGTGCGCATTTTAAAATCTCATGAAAACACGATTTTCTTGTGTTGTCGGGTTTTTATGAGCTGATAGTTATCAGCATTTTGTTGCACATGTAAACACTCCACTTCAAGTTTGTTGTGACAAATTCAGATTAGCAGAGATATTAGACAACAAGTGAGACCTTGCTCTAACATGACACATCAACAGTAAATAAAATGCAAATAAAAGTTACCTGGAATTTACTTAAAACCACTTTTGGAGCAATAGAATAAGTCTTTTAAACTCGCCTAATAATTTAACTATACAGTTCAAAAGTTTGTAGTCAACATATATTACAGTTTTTACTATATTTTTATATACCAACCTCAAACTTTTGAACATGCCATAGGCAACCCTCATAACAATCCTAATCTATAACAGTGGAAAGAATGTGAAATTCGGTGAAAATATTTTATGTTTTGGGAAAAAAAGCTCTAAATTCACAAAGCTACTAAAAACGGCATTACCTGTATATCCAAATCACAGTCACTCACACAGTTACTTGTTTTCCATAACTGACCAATTTACGGTATGTACTGTAAAATTGTGTTTACAGACATTCGTTTATTATGTTGATGGCCGTGTATTTTATACAAATACTAGGTGGGGCGCTGAAGTATTAGTTTCCCAGTTGCCGCTATGGGTGGCCAAATTTCTGCCCTTTCTGTGAACTTTTGAGTCAGACTCAGGATTATGTGCGTCTGCAAAAATCGAAGTTTACACTGAAGACATTTTGTTGCCTATTTGATTTTATTTGGGATAATTACTTTAAAGTCCCCCTGTGGTGAAAATCAAGCTTTTAATGTTGTTCATATGTCTATGTTTTTTTTTTTTAAATATGCTTTAAGACAAACCATGTGCAAATTCATAAGTCAACACCATTGCTGAGTATTTTCTCCTTAAAACTGCAGTGAACCAAAGACAGTCTCAAAAACACACCTTGTAACCAATCAGATGAATCTCTGAGCTGGATTGAGTGGAGGCGGGGCTCATTTGCATATTCATAGAACCACGTATATTAAATGAGGGAAGGGTGTAGAGTTACATTCAAGCTATTTTAAGGCATGACATTTTTTTTTCAAGGAAAAAAACGTTTAAATATGTAATTTTGGTGCTCAAAGATGAGTTTTAAGGGATAAAAAGATTGACTACGGGGGACTTTAAGGTTAGAAATCTCAAGTAAGTGATTGTCAGCAGAAAATAAATTAAACCGGATGTGATTAACATCTCAATGACAAGAGTATGCAAAACTATTTCCAAAAATTTCTTGGGGGAACGCAAAAGTTTTGCGAACAGCATTGAAATCCCAGTAGGGGCTCCATATTTATCATCTAAAAATGAGAAAAAGTTAATTTAATGTGATTCCATAGTTCCAAAGGCTCTTACCCATTACATACACTGTTTACACAAAACCTGTTACCATTCAGATACTGCGGGATTTGAACATGCGTTCAGCATTCCTTTCTCCAGGTAACACAGAATGTTCCGCCAACTCCCTGAACAAACCCTTGCACAGGTGTGTGTATGATCATCGAGGGAAACACACGCGGCCTGGGATTTAGATTTCATCAGAACGCTAAATAACGATCTGAAATCCGAGGAACCTCTTGAACTTTTCTGCTAATTCAATAATTACAGCTGTGGTTGAAGTGGGCCAACTTTGAGGCTGTTACGTAAGCTGGATTTTGAGGTGGGGAGTTTAACACCTGTGTTCAGGGTCTAATTAGCACGTACGTTTTACTTTTGTTAGCCTGGTCTCTTACGAAGAGTTCCCAGAGTTTCGCCTGACTTGGTTCTTAACTGGTTTTGCTTCGGGAGGCAGATTTTTACATTGGAAACCTGAACCGGCATCCTCAACAAAAAAAAATACATGTCCAAAGCTCTCCCTGACATAATGGGTGGGAAATGATTGGGTCGTCCAAATGGCTACAACTACAACTCATCCTAAAATATGATTGGTTGATTGCAATGCTGTTCTGTACTGTCTGACAAAAATGTGTACCTTCAGGGGCACAACTTGTCACTAGGGCAGATCCCTCAAATGTATTCTTTTAACATACATTTGTATCAACAAACTGCTCAAAATGACAAGCAATGATGGTGTCAATCCAGAAACATGCTCAGTTCAATCGCTTTCTCAAGCCGCACTTCACAGTTTGGACTTTGT
This sequence comes from Phoxinus phoxinus, assembly GCF_949152265.1. Lineage (NCBI taxonomy): Eukaryota > Metazoa > Chordata > Actinopteri > Cypriniformes > Leuciscidae > Phoxinus > Phoxinus phoxinus. Next base: position 5,483,224 of record NC_136895.1, read on the forward strand.
AATTTTGGATTTTGTAAAGCATGTATGAGCTATATATGATGATGATATTTATTATGTCATTGTTTTGTGTTATTTTAAGATTTCCTCCTAGGAATGTTGTCAAAAGACACACTGTGTCCCCAAAAACAGGCAGATGCCGCCATTGTGGCAGCATGAATGGCAATCAAAGGGGATACACAGGCAGCAGTGATGTGTAGCTCGTGGAAACCCAAACACAAGATGTAGTATGATAAGAGATGAGGCTGATTGTGTAACTGAAACCTTCATGTCTCCACAAACTGTGACCTCACCGGTTTTTGCTCTTCCAGGCAAATGAACAAATTAAGATGCTTGCACAGTGACACTGGTTGTGATTGTGTTTGTAGACTTATGAGCAATATATGAGTTTGGATTGTTTTTTTTTAAATGAGGATTTTTATGTTGCGTGTGGACATTTCACGGAAAACAGGATTTTCAAGTCAAGTCAATGTTTATTTAACAAGAGCACATAGTACAGCATGTCGTAATTCTTGGCAATGAAATGTTGTAAGCTAAGATGGTTTGTCCTAGCTTCAGTGTGGATTTTCCTTGCTTGTTTGTAAGGAGATACTTTCAGAGCTCTTAACTTCCTTCCCAGTCCATCCAGACCATGTATTATGGAAGCTTGTTTCCGCCTCTTAAAGAGACTTAGAAACTTAAACTTTAAGCTTAAAGAGGCAATTGTATGATAACGTTTAAAAAAGGAAATATTCTGATTATGCTATGTAAAGTTTCACTCTGATATATAAATTTGCAAATGTGAGACGTACATTATTAGATATGCAAGTCGCATTGTGAGACAAAGGTACAGTTACCAAGAAAAAAATTGCAATTGCAAGCTAAGAAAGTAACATTACGATATATAAAGTTGCAATTACGAAAAAACAAAGTTGTAATTTAAAGATATAAAGTAATAATTACAAAAAACAAAGTTGTAATTTCAAGATATATGTCAATATTGGAAGATACAAAGCAGCAATTATGATAAATAAAGATGCTATTACAAGACAAGTAACATTACAAGATATAAAGACACAATTACAAAAAAACTAAGTTGTAATTTCAAAATATTACTATTGGAAGATACAAAGCAGCTATTTTGATGTGCAAAGTTATAATTTGTAAGTTGTACAACTTTGCAAGAAATAAAGTCACAAGTATGTGAAATAAAGTCACAATTTTAAGATATAAAGTAACATCACAAGATATAAAACCACAATTACAAAAAAAAAAACTATTCAGAATTTCAAACTATTAAAGGATAATTCCGGTATTTAACACCTTGAGTCTATATTGTAGTTTGTTTTGGTTGAACAAGAGTGGTAGACAACATTTTTTTGACAATGGTTCCTCTCTCGAGTTTTTTACTATAAAAGAATTGGCCATGAACCCATTTAACATTGGAGTCATAGTGCATGTTCGAAAATGTCATTAAAACAGCCAATAATGTTCGTTTACAAAACTGTTAAACTCACCGAGTGGTTAGTGGTGTTCGTTGATGATTATAAACAATATATCGTCGCAATATATGATTCCAATCCGTTTATTTTGCTATAGTGGAACTATTTTTTCAGACCGTGTAACTTCCGCTCAATATTTGAATCTGAAGCGTTAGCACACTCCCGACCACTTGATGGCGATAACCGATGTTTATGTCTCGCGGGACACTCACGGTCACAGTCGAGTTCAACTTTATATTGCAGTGGTCACGTTTTTCAATATGGGTAGAATTTGTGCGGTCAAAAACTGCGGTAATATTCCTAAAAAAATAATCCTCGGGACATCATCTGCTGGAGTTTCAGGCGCCTCCATAGCCCTAGACTGAGCCTCCATCTCCCTTACATGTAGCTCCTCTTCTGTATATTCTGGTTCGAAACGGTATCCTCGACCGTCAAACTCAAAATCGAGCGGGTCCTCCATAATCCACTTTTCATAATCCATGTTACAAGTAACAATTAATGAAGGTTTTGTTTGTTTATTTCGCTTACTCTCCCAGAGCACAGTTGCTCTGCTCGCTAGCCGAGAAACGGAAGCGAGCAAAAAAGGCTACATCGACTACACAACCAAATGTAAACAGCCCCCTTTCCGTTTCCGGAAGCGCATTTATATTAACGAGCACGCAGTCCTTCAACAGAATTCAATGGGATTTTACAAAATGACGAATAAAACACGACAGAAACTGAATTTCGCAACACTTTTTGTTTCTGGAACATCAACTAACAGCACTAATCACTCGGTGAGTTGCACAGTTTTGTAAACGAACATTATTGGCTGTTTTAATGACATTTTCGAACATGCACTATGACTCCAATGTTAAATGGGTCCGTGGCCAATTCTTTTATAGTAAAAAACTCGAGAGAGGAACCATTGTCAAAAAAATGTTGTCTACCACTCTTGTTCATCCAAAACAAACTACAATATAGACTCAAGGTGTTAAATACCGGAATTATCCTTTAAGTAACATTGCAAGATATAAAGTCACAATTACACACACACAAAAAACTAAAACAAATGTGTAATTCCAAGATTTAAAGTCACTATTGGAAGATGCAAAGCAGCAATTACAGTGCATAAAGTTGTAAATATAATAAATAAAGTCACAATTATAAGAAATAATGTCACAATACAAGGTATAAAGCCACAATTACAAAAACAAAGTTATAATTAGCTATAAGTTAATATTGCAAGATACAAATTCAATTACAATTTTTTTTTTAAATTGTAATTACAAGATATAAAGTCACAATTACAAAAAATAAAGTCACTTATGGAATATATAAAGTCGCAATTACAATGCATAAGGTTTCAATTACAAGAAATAAAGTTGCAATTGCATGGAATAAAGTCTTAATTTCAAGTTCTAAACTAGCATGAGATATAAAGTCATAATTATGAGGAAAAAGTTGCAATTGCAAGATATAGTGACTTGCTATAGTATATATAATGTTGCAGTTGCAAGAAATAAAGTCGCAATTACATTAAATAAAGTTACAAATGCAAGATATAAAGTCATTTTGGGATAAAGTCACAATTACCTTTTTTTTTTTTTTTACTTTGTGGTAACGATGTTAAAGCATGAACTTATTAGCATATAACTTTATCTACATTAACATTAACACATATTCAGTATTAAGAAACTTATGAACAACACACTGAAGTTTAGCCAGTCATATCAGAGGTCATTAACATAAATAAGTCTTAAAGGTACAGTAACACGAGTTTAAACCTAAGGGGCAGTGAGAAGGTTTCAAAACACATTTTCTGCCAAGAAAAGACAAAATCTCCCCCACCCCTGCTAAATCTGCTGACAGTCAAAGTTTTTCACCCGAACTGTCCCAGCTTGCACCACTGGTCGATGTAATCAACTGCGTTAAAGACCAGTGGCTGGTGGCGTTCCTCAGATCCCCAGGAGCAACATCTCTACCGGAACGTCCCTCTAACGGCCACATCTCACGGTGTGTCTGGATACAGCTGCAGTAAGTGGATGGGACGGGAGGGGGGTGGGGGGCAGCTGCACCCCAGCAGAGAGCTGTCACTGGGCATCTGTGTGTGAGCGCGTCACCAGCGCAGCCTGTCAGAAGCCCTCAGCCCCCTCGGTGTGTGCTGACAGCTGCTTCGCCTGAGCAGGAGCGAAGGTTCGGCCGGTCCCGCGCGGGCCGGTCCCGCTACAGCTGGAATCACGCGTCTGCGGACGCTCATTAAGCATTCGCTCGCCCATCTGCGCCGCGGGGGGTGTGCCGCGTTCATTCACTGAGTTTAACTTTTAGTTTCCTTATATAAACTAGTATCTACTTTGCCTGCTACACATCATTTCAAGCACTATACATTAGTAGGGGTGTTAAAATGCACCGAAATTAAAATCAAGCATTCTGCATTTTTATCCAAAGTAACAGTGCTAAAGCAGCATGCTAAAATCAAACACTATTGGTATAAACTGAGTCAAATCTTTCTTGAGCTTATTTGTGTGCCACTTTGGCGCCACATTTTTTTGCCTATTGGTAAAGTTTACAGTTAGTACTAAAATCAACAAGCTAGCATATTACTAAATTATTGTGTCTTTACCATATTTCTTAATCATACCAAATTCAATTCTGGTTTCACTTTATTATAACACATTCTGTTGACTATAAGTAACGTTGCACCTACATGTCTACTAACTCTCATTAGAGTATTAGTAGAGTATCAATAGACTGGTAGGGTTAGGGTTAGAATAAGTTGACATGTAGTTGCAAAGTTACTTATAGTCAGTAGAATATATCTTCGAGGAGCATCATAATAAAGTGTTAGCAGATATTAAGCAGACAGTCTACTAATACTCTAATAAGAGTTAGTTGGCATGTAGTTGCAAAGTTACTTATAGTGAGTAGAATATCTTTTGGAGGAGCATCACAATAGCAGATATTAAGCAGACAGTCTACTAATACTCTAATGAGAGTTAGTTGGCATGTAGTTTTAAAGTTATAGCCAACAGAATGTTCAAACGGGTTCCATCAAAATAAAGTGTTAATGTTAAATCCCATAAGAAAATCAAGATTTCAAGAAGTTCCTGTTTACCATCTTGTGTTTCCGGCACCTTCATCAGTGGATATAGTCTTCTTCCTAACACATCCAATAGGCAATACTTCCTGTCAATTTTCCAGCCAATTAGGTATCAGGACACATCCATGTGCATCTGACAGGGCCTGTCAAACAGATAAGATCTCTACCAGAATTAAGGCAAGGTGAAAGGCCAATCCCTTATGGCCATCTTACAGCGATTAACATCAAGATAATTATTGGTTGTGTGACAGTGGGAAATGAGGCCAGCGCGACTGGAGCCCTTGAGTTTAATGGCCAGTACGGGCGAACTGACTTCAGCAACGCATATAAAACATTATCACAATGTTAGTCTTTTTTCTTATACCATATTTCAGGTTTAACATGAGAAGAATCTTGGACTAAAACTACTCATGAAATAAAGAGTGAAACGGCGGATAAGTGTCACAGTTGTCACTCGGAGACATCTGCTGTCAGTCTTTCTGAAATGTACAGATAAATCCCTTGTTTGAACGCTGTCTATCTGTGCGTTTCGCATGACGGGTTTCAAGAATTAGATTTACACGTCAACACCTTATCAGTCATTTTTTAACAGACGTTTCTGCTCAATATCTTTTAAGGCATGTCCTGATTTTGCTGAGTTAGACACGTTTCTAGTATTTTGTTGATCCTGTAAACACATCCATGTTTGAAAATGTACTCCTAACCCTAACCCTATTCACACCTGTTAACCTAATCCTACCTATAACTTCTCCCTAAAGTCAGAGGGAAATGTCAGGTGGTTAACACGGATGTAGAAGTACCAAACCCTGGTTGTGAGCCTAAACTTAACATTAACTGTAAATATCCAACTGTACATTGCTTGGCAATTATACTATTCAATTTTTATAGTTACAATATAAACAATCACACAATCACAAGTTTTGCTATATAGTAAGTGTAGCTTTAGGTACACAGGTAAAGAAGGATGTACTATATACCCAACTTGTTACATGGTGATATATGAATGATAAAAAATTGTGAGGTTTTGTTTAATTTAGTGCACCCCAGAATGCTCAAACATACAATGTTTTGCTTTTCACAGCAATTATTTTGGTAACACTTTATTTTAAGGTCCAATTCTCACTATTAATTAACTGCTTATTAGCATTCATATTACTAGGGTATTGGCTCGTTTATTAGTACTTATAAAGCACATATTAATGCCTTATTCTGCATGGCCATATTCTACATCCCTTAATCCACCCGATACCTAAACTTAACAACTACCTTACTGACCATTAATAAGCAGTAATTATGAGTTTTTTGAGGCAAAAGTCGCAGTTAATAGTGAATATGTGTTCCCCAAAGTGTTACCATTATTTTTAATAAATTTTTTGTCTTGGGAATCAACCTACAAACTTACTTTTGATTGATTCTGCCTTTTAAACTGGGATGTGAGAAACTTCTAATATCCTCCCAAAATGACACGCATCAGCTTTATTCCTGAGAATTATCATGCAGTCATGCAATCGTCCCACATGCATCAAGTATCATCTTGTCATTAGTTTGGCTTTCTGCACCTCTATCAAGCAAGGTGGTTCTTAGATTGAAGCGATTGCATATGCGAAAACATTCCCGGTTGCCAAAGTCTGCGATAAAAGTTGGTGGGTGTTCTTTTGTTTGGTCGTGGTCTGTTGGGAAAGCTAGTGTAGTCGACGGGCTCGACCAGTCGCTCCACAGTCTGCAGCGGTGCCCTCCATGAGGGTGCTCGCAAGACCCGGGAAAACATCCGATCGAGGAGAAAACAGCAGCTGGAGATACGGGACGGTTAGGACTGTGTGTGTCAAGCACAAAATGCATCGCAGAGGAAATCCCTGTCCATGTTTTGACCTCAATTAAGCCTCCGATAAGTGATGTAGAAGGACATCTTAGGAATTTAGTTTACTCAGCTACATTCTTTGGATGGCAGCGTGCTGGAGAAAGACATGGAAACTTAGTGATGTGCCCACGCAGCAGTCCTGGGGTGTTACCTTTCCAGTCAACCATGTCCGCCGCCCACAGGTGTGTGTGTGTGTGTGTGTGTGTGTGTGTGTGTGTGTGTGTGTGTGTGTGTGTGTGTGGGTGGGAGAACACACATGCAGACGGGTGGAGCAGATACCTGTGCCTTTTGACCCCAGACGCATTACAAAGAACGCCGTTGGCTAATGCATTTCTCATTACCTCATATCTGGAGGTCTACTAGAAGGAATGTTCCGGGTTCAAGACAAGTTAAAGGGACATCATTTGTGGCTTAACACCAGTTAACATGGACAATCATTTTGATTAACAATATGGGGCAAGCATTCAAGATGAAATATACAACTTATATTTTTGTGAATTAGTGAGGGAAAAAACATTTGAAAACCTGTAAATTGTCTAAATTGTCCTTTAAGCAGTGAGACTACTTTCCTTGGTGGGTTAGTTTATTAATTCTTGTGGATTTTCCTTCTGTAAACAGACCCTTTCTGATATCTTTGTAAGAATCATGTGAAAGTTCCCGTGTAGACTTAAAATATTGCATTATTTTCCCTATTGGAAATGAATCATGGTTTTATTGTGGTAAAAGTCTAGTAACCATGTTTTTTTGGCAGATTGATTATCATTTGTATAACCACAGTTTTACTACAGATTCCACAGTTAAACTATGGCTAGTGTTGCAAAACCATGGTTAATGAATGTGGTTTCCATGCTATAGTAAAAATGTTTTTTTAATATAGTAAAACCATGGTTAATATTTCGTAAGGGATTATCACATTGGTCTCTAGTTTGGGTAACACTTTATATTACACTTGTTACATGTACTTAACCTACTATATAAATAACAATAAATCATGCCTAATTACATGCAACTAACCCCAAACTAAACCCTAATCCTATAGCAAGTACATGTTTTTAATAATAAACTAAAAACAAACTGAGTAATTCATATTACTCAGTATTAAAATGTAATTACACTCAAGTCTGGTGACTAAGCCTTTGAATGTGTATTCCTGTATTTGAATGTGTGTTATGTTGACTTCTATTAGAAATAATATCATTAAGGCCCGTTCACACCAAGGCCAATAACTATAATAATAAAGATAAAGATAAAGATAAAGATAAAGTCATAGTTCTAAAAATCATTCTACATATAGAAGAATAGCAGAGTCCACATCACCAGTATAACGATAATGTCACAGAGAAACAACATAGTTGGAATCACTTTCAGAACGATTTTATCCAGCCGATGAATGATAAAAACATTGAACATGAATTCATACAAATTAGCCACCAATCCGCCAAAACTTAGTTTTCGAAAATAGTTTCAAAATTGTGTGTGTGTGTGTGTGCTTGTATGCGTGTTTGTGTTTGTTTGTATGTATGTGTGTGTGTGTGTGTGTGTGTTTGTGTTTGTGTTTGTGTGTGTGTGTGTGTGTGTGTGTGTGTGTGTGTGTGTGTGTGTGTGTGTGTGTGTGTGTTTCTGTGTGTATGCGTGTTTGTGTTTGTGTTTGTGTGTGTGTGTGTTTGTGTGTGTGTTTGTGTGTGTGTGTGTGTTTGTTTGTGTGTGTTTGCGCGCTTGTGTGTGTGTGTGTGTGTGTCTTTGTATGTGTGTGTTTGCGCGCTTGTGTGTGTGTGTGTGTGTGTGTGTGTCTTTGTATGTGTGTGTTTGCGCGCTTGTGTGTGTGTGTGTGTCTTTATATGTGTGTGTTTGCGCGCTTGTGTGTGTGTGTGTGTCTTTGTATGTGTGTGTTTGCGCTTGTGTGTGTGTGTCTTTGTGTAACTAGGAATACATTTAAAATGGTAAAAAGTACATACATTTTTTTTTTTTATGTAAACAAACTTTTAATACATTAAGTTAGATAAATAAAAAGAATAACCAAATAAACTTAATGGAAAATTATGTAATTTTAGGTCCAGTAATTTATCCATGATCTGAAATTCTCTGTTTACTCTTTGGATTCTTATCACTGTTCCTGTTCTGTTTGTTTAGGATTTTTTTTTTTATCCCATTGGATTGCGTAAAGGTCTGCTTTTTGCATTGTTTTCAATCTGTTTGTGTGCCTTCAGTAATCAAAAAATTGTGAATTTATTATTTGATTTTGAATACTAAAGTATTTGTGTGCGACCTAACCAGCTGCAGAATTACAGGATCACTTAATTTCCGAGACTGTCATCTCTGGCTCTCTGAAGTCTTAAAATACTCCACATGAAGTTCATAGATGTTGTCACAAAGTTAAAACGCATATGTGCCACAGCTGTGTAATTATAGCGCACATCATTTAAGAGGCTTGTATTATAACGCTTATTATTTAAGATGATAGCCGTTGATAAATAAACCCCTCGCTAAATATAAAGTTTGTGAATCATGAAACATGTAAATATTCCGCTGAAATCCATTTAAAGTAATCCACACCATGGCAAATGAAAAGATCCATTATAAAATCATCAGCTTTGGGATTTTTATTTTTTTGCTTACGCCGTAATTTAAGTGTGTGTCAGCGTGCGTGAGTTGTGTGTTATTTATGCTAATTTGCATGCCTTTTTATATTTTAGTAGAACTGACATCATTAATAAAGCAGTAATCCAGAGGGGGAAAAAAAATAAACAGATCGCAACTCCATTAAGAGTCTAAATGTGTGTAATGTGCCGGATGATCTATCCGAGGACGGATGAAACCACTCCAAAATATGGTGGAGAATGCGGGAAGAGTGAAGAGCTGGATAACTCCGTTAAGAAAGACATAATTACTTTTAGTTCTGAACTGAAGTTGGAGGAGACGGCTTGCATTTGTGTGTGTGTGTGTGTGTGTGTGTGTGTGTGTGTGTGTGTGTGTGTGTGTGTGTGTGTGTGTGTGTGTGTGTGTGTGTGTGTGTGTGTGTGTGTGTGTGTGTGTGTATGTGTTTGTATGTATGTATGTATGTATGTATGTGTGTGTGTGTGTGTGTGTGAGTGTGTGTGTGTGTGTGTGTGTGTTTGTGCGCTTGTGTGTGTTTGCGCACTTGTGTGTGTGTTTTTGTGTTTGTGTGTGTGTGCAGTGTTGGGGGTAACGAGTTACAAAATAACGGATTACAGTAACGATATTACTTTTTTGGGTAACGAAGTAAAGTAACGCATTACACTAAAAATATCAGTAACTATACTACTTTACTAGACTATAGGAACGCGCTTTCCTGCGTTACCCAAGCCGTGTTTTCATGTGTGTAAAGCTCTGATCTGTCGAAGTGGTGCGTGCACGCCTGTGTGTGTGTGTGCTTGCCTGGGCACCGTTGCCATAGAGATCGATTTGAGTGACGTAGCTGCTGGTGCGAAGGACAGAGAGGAATGGAGATGGAGACGCGAGTTTCGGCCAGTGGCGATATTCACATTACTTTCAGTTTATTGCTCGAAAGGACAAAAATATTTGCCAGAAATTCACTCTATGCCCTGGCAGGCAAGTACTGGCCATCGGGACTACCGGGAGATTCACGGCTTTTAGGGCCGATCCGATGCATCTAAAACTGTTTTGTTCGTTTGTCTTAACGGCTCATAAAACTCGTACATCGGCGGCCCATTCGTTTTGTTTTGCTTAATTGGCGGCGCTGGGTAAGTGCCGGTGTAATGCATTGGTTAAAAAAAGTCAGCGTTAGTTTTTTTTCTGACAGACCGGCCCATGAAACACGTAGATTGGCCCATTGGTTATTTTCTTGATTGACACTGGACTGGCCCAATCACATCTTTAAATGCCTCCCCCTTTGGGCTTTGAGCGAGCGTGCAGTGTCAGTGTATCTGTCAAAATCTCTTATATACGGTCTATGGTCAAAATACAGATGGAGAAGAAAGTTTCAGTTCCCTTTCGTCCAGGGAACTCCGACGTACGTCGGGTTCCCCTGACGAATTGGGATCACGCTAGGGAGCCTATTACCTTCGAGAAACTAACAAAAAGCCAATGAACATTGGCATGCAACATTTGCATTCCGCGGACCCGCCCGTCAGCGCGGGTATAAAAGCCGGAAGTAAACATTGCATCATCGCCTTTCGCTTCGGAGCCTCAGTTATACTGTGCCTGCCTAAGCCTTTTGGAGAAACAACAGCTTACCTGGAGAGCAGAATCGCCGGTGTGACAGCGCGGTGCAGCGATCTTCGCCTTCAAAGCAGCAAAGGGTTGCAGTTTCCCCCGTCTGTCTGCTGCGGTGGTCCCTCGGCGCTTCGGCGCGTTCTCTCTCTCTCTCTCTCTCTTGTTTTTCTCTCTCTCTTTTCTTTCTAAAAGAGCTGGCGGGTGTTTCGCGTCCTTTTCAGGATGTCGACTCACCCGTGCGTTTCTGGATGCAGTAGACTTCTCCCTCCGGATGACGGCCATCAACACTGTCTCGCATGTTTGGGCTTAAAGCATGCTGAGGCAGCGTTGTTGGATGAGTCATGCTCTCTCTGTGGGAGCATGGCCATCGCGACGCTCCGCTCGAGACTGAGATCCCTGAAATATGGGGGAGTCCCTTCGGATAATGCCCGGTCTAGTTCGTCTGTCGGCTCAGTTCGACAGGCGGCTACTTCGGTCATTCCCGTTGGTGAGCGTATGAGGGTTACAGTGCGGAATGTCTCGTGTGGTGAAATATCTTTGCGAGCTTCCCACTCCTCTAGTAGCTCGCTGCCAGCGGCGCTTCCGGCGGAACTTCCGGGGCCGTCCCGCACGGTTCCGGTTGTTTCCTTTGGAGCGCCCCCGGAGGACCAGATGTCTATCGCGGCATCGGAAGGGGAGCAATCATCTTCGGGTGACGAGTCAGCGGGTCTACCCCCTTCGGGTGTGGTGGCTGCAGCTGACGCTGATCCTGAGGTGGTTGCTATGCTCGAAAGGGCGGCCGCGAATGTGGGACTCGAGTGGAACCCTCCGCCCGGGCCCTCACATTCGCGGCTTGATGATTGGCCTGCTGCGGTACGTGCGGATGCCCCGCGTACCGCTCCAGTGCCCTTCTTCCCTGAAGTGCATGAGGAGTTGAGGAAGTCCTGGTCGGCGCCTCTGGCGTACCGACGGGGGCCTCCTCGCCCCTCCCTCTTCACCACCCTTGACAGCGGGGCGGCGCACGGGTACGAGGGAATCCCCACAGTGGAGCGGTCTATCGCGATGCAGCTGTGTCCGAGGACCGCTTCCACCTGGCGGGGTGCCCCTTCACTCCCCTCCCGCGCCTGTAGGTTCTCCTCGGGTCTAACCGGGGAGGCCTATAAGGCGTGTGGAGACGCCGCCTCCGCTCTGCATGCCATGGCTCTGCTTCAGGTCCACCAGGCCAAAGCACTCCATGACCTGCAGGGGGGTGGTCCCGACCCAGCCTTGCTGCAGGAGCTGCGTGCGGCGACCAACTTCGCTCTACGGGCGACGAAGGTTACCGCACGTTCGCTGGGTCGGGCGATGTCCACGCTTGTGGTCCAGGAGCGCCACCTGTGGCTTACCCTTGCGGATATGCGGGAAGTCGAGAGGAATAAACTTCTCGACTTCCCCGTGTCCCATGGGGGCCTCTTCGGCGAGGCGGTGGATAACTTAGCCCAAGAGTTTTCCGCCGCCCAGAAGCAGTCGGAAGCTATGCGGCATGTCCTGCACAGGAGGAAAGCCGCTGCTGGCCCAACTCCTGTTGCTGCACAGCCTCCGGCCGCTCGTCGCCGAGGTCGTCCTCCGGCGGCCGCTCCCCCTCCAGGCCAGCAGTCTCAGCCTGGGGGACGGAGGTCGGGCCGTAAGAGGGCGGCCCAGCCCGCTCCGGCGCCACCTGCACCTTCCAGGAAGAAGAGAGGTGGACGTCGTTCCTGATGCGGGCGACCTGGAACTGGATGCTGCTGCTCTTCGGGAGGCGGTTCCGATCCGCCTCCTTCCCCCGGGGGAGGGCCGGGTGGAGAATCCTTGGTTTGTTTGTGTTCCGCCACTGACACAGTCAGTGGTACCCACTTCCTCATTAAAAGAGCAGTTTCCGCATCCGTTTCCAGGTCACCCACGGCCGAGACTGTCGGGCACGCAGTCTCCCCCGTGCGAGAGGGTCGCAGCGGCAGCACGTGTCGTCTCGGTGCGACACGGCCCCCGCTCCCCTCTCCCCAGCCTGTGGGTAGCGGCCTCGCGGAACCCTCCGCGTCGCCCCGGCCCACGGCTGGCCACGGAGGCGCAGAGACGGGGTTGCGAGGAGTCAGGGCCTCGTTCCTCGTCTCTCCCCCTCCCCTCGCCACGGGGCAGCCCGCAGCAGAGGGTACACGAAGAACCCTCTCTGCCGTCTGCCCCCTGGAGTGGACAGGTAGGTGTCAGTACCTGCGCCCAGACCCCGCTCGCGGTCGCCACGTCGTCGCTGGAGCCGGGTCCCTGTCCCCCGCCCTGCTGCCCCTCCGCGGGTACGCCGGTGGTTCGGGTGGGTCTACTCGCGCGGTTCTTGGAGGCCTGGCTAGTGCTTCCAGCTCCGTCCCGGTGGGTCCTCCGCACCATTCGGCTCGGCTACGCAATTCAGTTTGCTCGCCGGCCTCCCAGGTACAGCGGCATTCTCTTCACCCGTGTGCGGTCAGAGGATGGCCCTGTCCTGCGGAAAGAGATCGATGTCCTGCTGGCGAAGGACGCGATCGAGCCGGTCCCTCTTGCCGAGATGAGGTCCGGGTTTTACAGCCCCTACTTCATTGTACCCAAGAAAGGCGGTGGGTTACGACCAATCCTGGACCTGCGTTCCTTGAATCGGGCCCTGCACAAACTCCCTTTCAAGATGCTCACGCAGAAGCGCATTTTCGAATGCATCCGTCCCCGGGATTGGTTTGCAGCAATCGACCTGCCCTTCGGCTGGCCCTGTCCCCCCGTGTCTTCACGAAAGTCGCGGAGGTGGCCATTGCTCCCATGAGAGAGCAAGGCCTTCGACAGGGACATGGTGCTCCGGCATCTCAGGCAGTTGGGTCTTCAGGTCAACTGGGACAAGAGCAAACTCTGCCCCACGCAGAGGATCTCTTTTCTCGGTATGGAGCTGGACTCGGTCGCCCAGACTGCGCGCCTCACAGAGGAGCGCGTCCAGTCAGTGCTCACCTGCCTCAGGTCTTTTCGAGGCAGGACAGCGGTTCCGATTTCAGAGGCTCCTGGGGCATATGGGGGCCGCAGCGGCAATTACACCGCTCGGCCTGTTACATATGAGACCGCTACAGCGCTGGCTTCACGATCGAGTCCCCAGGTGGGCGTGGCAGAGTGGCACGTTCCGGGTCCAAGTGACCCCGCACTGCCGCCAAACCTTCTCCCCGTGGTCGGACCCTGCGTTCCTTCGGGCTGGAGTGCCCCTGATCCAGGTTTCCAGGCATGCTGTGGTTTTCACAGATGCCTCGGCCACGGGGTGGGGGGCCACGTACAAAGGGCATGCAGTCTCGGGTCTGTGGACGGGGCCCCAGCTGCATTGGCACATCAACTGCCTGGAGTTGCAAGCAGTACGTCTAGCTCTGTGTCGCCTCGTAGGGGTTCTCAGACACAAGCACGTACTGGTCCGTACGGACAACACTGCGACCGTTGCGTACATCAACCGTCAAGGTGGTCTACGCTCCCGTCGTATGTCGTGACTCGCCTCCCACCTCCTCCTATGGAGTCAGAAGCATCTGAGGTCGCTTCATGCCGCTTACGTGCCGGGGGCTCTCAACCGTGTGGCCGACGAGCTTTCACGGTTCACCCCCCTGCCCGGAGAATGGCGACTCCATCCCCAGGCGGTCCAGCTGATTTGGAGTGTCTTCGGAGCGGCACAGGTCGACCTGTTCGCCTCTCCGGACACGACCCATTGCCAGTGGTTTTACTCCCTGTCCGAGGGGACCCTCGGCACGGACGCCCTGGCTCTCAGCTGGCCCCGGGGCCTACGCAAATATGCGTTTCCCCCAGTGAGCCTTCTTGCGCAGACTCTGTGCAAGGTCAGGGAGGAAGAGCAGCAGGTCTTGCTAGTGGCGCCGTACTGGCCCACCAGGACTTGGTTCCCAGAACTCATGCTCCTCTCGACAGCCCCTCCGTGGCCGATTCCTCTGAGGAAGGATCTACTTTCTCAGAGACGGGGCACTCTACGGCACCCGCGTC
>NC_136895.1:5502801-5560301 GCF_949152265.1 Phoxinus phoxinus
AGCTGAACAGAACACCTTTTCACCTCCAGCTCATCGGGCAAAGACAACAACAGAAGAAAACAGATCTCATGAGAAGAGTACATAAAGCCTATATATAATAACCTGAAGAAAAGCTAACTCCACTCTCCGTCCAAAGTAGTAAACACTTATTTCATCACTCAGAAAGTTGCTTAAAAACAACCAATCAATCAAATTATAAATCTGGATCAAGAAAATGATCAGGCTATTTTTTTTTTTGTTCACAGTCAGTGAATGAATTGTAGGCGCGCCGTCTGAGGATTAAACTAGCCTAACCGCAATCACAATAACATCATAACAAACATGCCACATAAAAAATATGTTTCTTGTGAGATCTGCCCAGATATGTTGAACTGATTGCTTCTGTTCACATACTATTATTGTCTATTCTCTATTCTATTGTTTTGCAGCTGTATACAATATAGAGTATATATCAAGATTTTACTTTGAAAGAAATCAATGCCTTTATTTAACAATAAATGTATCAAACATTAATTGTATCAGCATAGGCACATAAAAAAAATAACTGTAAAGACATCTATAAAAGAACAACAATGGTATAATAAATGCTGTTCTTCTGAATTTTCTATTCATTAACCCTTGTGCACTGTTCGATTTCTGTGTACACCGTTTATGGAGCGGGTCAAATTGACCCTAATTGGATTCAATACAATTCCTAAAAAATCACATTATCAAAAACAACAAAGATTCAGGTACAAATTGTAAACTTTTAATATCATCATTTGTAAAACATAAAAAAAAAAAAAAAAAAAAAAACATGATTTTGAAAATGTTTTTTAACCATTTTTAAAACAGTTTTGTTTTGACAATTTGATTATTATTGATAAACAGTTTACTGTTTTTTTTTTTTGTTTTTTTTTTTTTTTTACATTTTATGTTTAGAACATCATGACTGAACAATTAAATTTAGCTGTATACTGAACATAATGTTTACTTTTCCTAAGTTGGCTCAACTTTTGTTTTGTAGACTCCTTTCATAAAGTCAAGAAGTTACTTCTGACATGATGAGCGCACAGCAAGTGTGTGTTTTCTGCATATGAATTTCTTGCACTTCACACACGGTGCTGGTTTTGCTCTCACACTTGGATGGGCACACACACACACACCTCACGTCACAAGTGCCCTGCCATACATAACATAAATGTTTTTATTTTGTGTCTGTACAGTTTCTTTTGAATAGCTGCCTATGAGGGTCAAATTGACACTATTAGTAATAGTACGAACGTATAGTAATTTTGTTTGTATATATCAAAACACATCAGCATGTTGAAACTTTGTGTGCATGTTCATGATGATAAATGAGAAAAAGTCACAAAATATCAAGAAAAAAAAACATACTGTAGGTTAACCAGTATTTCCAACAACTAGAAAATCGAAACGGGTCAAATTGACCCGCAACATAACACAAGGGTTAAAGAATCTTGAAAAACAAAAATATAAAGCAGCAAAACTGTTTTCAACATTGATAATAATCAGAAATGTTTATTGAGCAGCAAATCAGCATATTCAAATGTTTTCTGAAGGATCATGTGACACTGAAGACTGTTATGATGCTGAAAATTCAACTTTGATCACAATATCAACAATACATCACAAGAGAAAACAACCATTTTCAATTATTATATTTCACAACATGATGCTTTTTACTGTAGTTTTAGCCAATACATTATAGTATTGTACTTTGCTCTATAATGATGAAGAACAGCAAACGGGTGTAAGAAACTGTCCTAAAGCTGACACAGAATGTGTTACCGTATCTCGACGCCTGAGACAGGAGGATGGACCTTTCTGTTCTGTCCTGAGGGAACTGTCTGTGTGTGATTGATCATGTCCAGTGTCACACCTAAGATCACCTCTCCTTCTTTGTAGTTGAGAAATCACTGGAAGGAGATTCCATTACCAGCATTCACTCATCCACTCGCTCTCAAACAATGACCCTGTACAGTTAGCTTCACATGGACATCTTCATTACTTGATCAACGTGCATCGTGGCCTTCACGAGAAGGTTCATTTATTTAATACCACTCAGGAGGTTTCATTTTGACAGGTCTCCAAATTTTTGGTAATTTTTACACTGGATTTAGAGGTTTATTATCTCATAGTTTTATTTTCAAAGTCTCTAAAGGGAGTAATTTGATCATACTTAAAGGATTTAGAGTTGAGGCTTCTTAATTAACTATGTAACCCATGTGTACAGCCAATCCATTGACATAGCTTTAAAGCTTAAGCATTTTCTTTGGCAGTATGAGGTTAAAGGGACCGTTCATCCAAAAATAAAAATTCTGTCATCATTTACTCACCCTCATGTTATTCCAAACCTGTATGACTTTCTTAATTTTGTGGAGCATAAAAGAAGGTATTTTGAAGAACGTTGAAGAACTATTTTTGTACAGTCAATGGGGCCAAAAACAACATTGGTACCCATTGACATTCATTGGAACAACCTGAAGTGATGATGCCAAGTGATGAATTTTCCTTTTTGGGTGAACTATTTCTTCAAGGTTTTGGTTGATGATGAAAATGTCTTGACGTCCATGCCAGTTGGCACTGGTTCGTATCCGGCTAGGAGTGATGGGAATAGTACAGATTACATTGGTGCTGTGGTGAGGTTTAGGGGAGAAAGAGTAAACAAGGCCAGCTCATAAGAGGTTTGTAGGTCAACCTCATTTTCCTGCCCTTAAGAGGAACACCATACTAGCAACTTATGCTAGAGGCGGCAATCTTTAGAGTCCTTGTTGGTGCATCCACCTCCCATGGCAGTGGTTCAAATCCCGCTCAGAGCAGTGCGAGTAGGACACATATTGGTGCCGTGACCCAGATGGTATAGTGAGTTTAAGGGGGGCGAGTGTAACGGAGACCAGTTGGTAAGATCTGTGCACTCTCCTGCCACCATTATAGACTGATCCTAGAAGTTGCATCCTTGTTAGCACACGCATCTCCCATGCCAGTAGAAGGTGATTCAAATCCCACTCTGAGAAGTGCAAGTAGGACCAGTTATATTGGTACTTTGACATAGATAATAGTAAGGTTTTGAGTGTAACAGAGGCCAGCTAGAAAGAGCTGTGCAGGTAATCCTCACTCCCCTGTCCTCAATAGGTGCACTGACACTAGAGTCTATGGTCTTTAGCATTCTTGTTAGCTTGACCACCTGCCATGCTAGTTGACAGTGGTTTAAATTCTGCTTGGAGTCATGCGAGTAGGACCAGTTACGTTGGTGCCGTGACCCGGTTGGTAGTGAGGTTTGGGGGGGAAGTAAGTATAATAGAGGCAATCTAGTAAGTGCTAGTAAGGTAGTCCTAACTCCCCTGCCCTCAAGAGACACACTGATGCTAGAGACTGTGGTTTTTAGCATCCTTGTTAGCACATCCACCTGCCATGCTGCTCAATGTGTGATTGAATCCCTCTCATGATGGTGCATGTAGAACGTGACCCAGACGGGAGTGTGGTTTAGAGGCGTGAGTGTAATGTAACTAGTAGGAACTTCACTCTCCTGGCCTCAGAAGCGCACTAACAACTAATGTTGGAGGCTGTGGGCTTTTGCATCTTTTGTTTGGATGCCTCCCATGCCGGTTGACCTGGTTCGAATCCGCTTGGAGTGGTTAGAGTAGGACCAGTTACACTGGAAATTGTGGTCGCTAAAAAACAAACAAATAAAACCTTGGTACTTGGTACCGTTTTGGAAATGTAACATGACAGTATAATATTTTTTTATACCTTTCTATTGTTTAAAGTATGTTAGAGGAGTTTGACAAAACCATAGTACATGGAGTCGAGTGCCTTTAGGTTTTACAAACAGGTTTTGGCACATGCTTGCCTGTTTTACTAAATAGTTTGACTCTATTCCAATACCCAGCCCAATCCGTCACATTTCAGGGTAACACACCACTCCACTCCACCACACAACAAACAATGCTTTACTAAAAATAATCCCAAGCAAATTGTGCTCTTTTTCACATGTGAGAATGTGCGAGAGGATCCACTAATCAAGTCACAAAGCAGCTAGAATACAAGTGTGTAGGAAACACAAGGCAGGCCGCATAAAAGCCCTTTGTACGATTTCTTCTCTCCGAGTGTATCATAGCTGACATTTCCACTCTCATTAGAGAGGTTCCATGAATGGGAACTCGAGGATGGTGTGGGTGAATGACAGGTGAGGATGGCTGTTCCTCGCATGGTTTAATTCACAAGAACTCGTAGCCACATTCTTCTCTAATGGACCTAAAAGTTCTGCTTGGGTTTGAGCCGACCCAGTTTGATTGTAATGGTGCTCAAGTCAATACACGCAAGGCTAAAAACTTCAAGATATGTTTTTCTTAGTCATGATTCTTGGTTCAAACTCAACCTGAAGCAGATCCATTAGAAAAAAATAGTGGCTACGAGTTTTTGTAAGATAAACCATGCTGCGAACTATGCTCACCATCCTTTCCACAAGTCATTCTGAACATGTATGACTTTGTTCATCTCCAGGACACAATTAAAGAAAAACATAAGGTAACACTTAATTTTACAGTGTCCCTGTTACATATGTTACATGTACTTTACCATAACAGTAAATTATGCATAATTACATGCAACTAACCCTCAACCAAATCCTAACCCTACCCTAACCCTATAGTAAGTACATGTAGTTGCTTAATATTACTCAGTACTTGCATGTATAATTTCACTGTAACTATAACACTTTAAAATAAAGTGTAACCAAACTTAATAAATCAAAGAACTAGTAAGTTTTGACATAACAAGCAGCTGCTGTTGTTCTTGGCACAGAGTCAATCAAATGATCAAATTAAAGGGAGTGGCCAAAAAGAAACAACTTTTTCTACTATATGTATTGTCGTTCCGAGAACATAATCCCAAGAGATTTCTGTTTGTATTGAATGCGATGAGATTTGCAGATGCTGGATGTGGTTGTGTGGCCATATGCTCACTGAATCACTCCCACGACTCTCTTCGAGATCTTGGCTCGATCACACTGAAGTCAGCCCTTATGTTTCCAAAAAAATGTGTGCCTTTTCTCCCTCTGCATTTACAAAAACAGCTTTGACTTCAACTGGGAAATTAAACAGAAACATGGAGCAAACCCAGTCCAGTCCTAGTGGACATTTAAGTTATGACCAGAGTGCAGTGTGACCTTGCTCAAGGTGCTTCAATTATAGAGTAGATATATAGTTTACTTACTTGCAATCATTGTTAGGTATGTACAATCTGAAAACATGATAACTCTAAAGAAAAGGCCATTTGTGCTTTTCTATGCATGGTTTATGATGGCTGGTCAGAAAGAAACATCCCAATTTTTTCTTTCTTTGAGAATGTATTCATATATTTTTTTATCCCCCAAGTCACCCAAACATGAAAAATAATCTGAAAAGCACAAGAATAAAATCATATTTTACATATTTAAGCACATTTTACCCCTCGCTGGTAGTTTCTCTCCACCTCTTGTTTTAAGGGCCACAAGCAGAGTTTTGGATGACTTGATGCTGTTGTCCATTCGGAGTTCAAATTACTGGATCAGAGTCCAGACATCCTCCATTCATCGGGTTTGTATGGCCACGCCAGAAGGCAAGTAGTCCTGTGCAGTCCAGATATCATCTAGCGACTACAAAGATTCCTGTGACATGCTACTCTCTGAGTGACCGATTCAACCGTCTCCAGGGAGGACGACACAATGCTAATATTGAGAGAATGATACCTTGACCTACCAACGCAGGTTTCACCACAACATTTATATAATAATCATTAATATACTATCTTTTGGAAATATGATTTCATGGGTTGTACATAATGACTAAACAAAAAACAAACAATCAAAACCGTCCGTGTCCAGCACCAGAACCTAAAAGAGACATTGATTCCTGTCAAAGGCGAAAGCATTACTGTTTCCCAACGACAAACCAAATCTCCGCTGGCAGCGACGTGCCTCCGCCTTTACAGTTTGCTGCTGTGAGAGTTTTCATAGCACGAACAATTCCTCAGTCAAGAGCAGACAGTCATCTTGTGTGGGCTCTTATGAAGTCTGCACTGTTCACTTCGTCCTACCCCATGGTGTCCATCAGAATAAAGAATATGCCCAGTCATCACGCCAATGAAAGGATGCATGAATCAGTTCATAGCGGCCGTTCAAATGGCACTGTCACCCGATTTAAGGAGCCACCGCTGCGAGATGATGTGTCCGTTTGTCCTGCAATCAACAAGATGATCATATGATCGGTTATTCAGTCAATCAATCAGTGTTTCTGTCTTTCAGCCAAACCCTTACCTGCACAATTGCACTTGCCTTGCACTTGCCTTACAAATTAATAGAATTATAACAGGTTGTTTATTCTGCCAGTTCGAACTAACTAATATATATATATATATATATATATACTCAAATTTTAAGGCAACCAGATAACATACATATATATATAAATGTATGTTATCAGCTTGCCTTAAAAATTTGAGTATATATATATATATATGAATATGAATATATATAAATGTATGTTATCTGGTTGCCTTAAAAATTTTAGTTCATTGAAATAAAAAAATTGAGTTAATACAACAAAGGAGATTGGTTTAATAAATAGAAACTCAAAATATTGTTAATTTGAACCACATTAACTATCTAAGTTGATTTAACAAAAGATAAAAAAAAGTTCTGATAAAAAATCATGAAATATATCAAATTTATGATAAGACTTTATTTTACAGTGTCCTTGTTACATATGTTACATGTACTTACAATAGTAATAACAATAAATTATGCATAATTAAATGTAACTAACCCTCAACCTCAAACCTAATGCTACCCTAACCCTATAGTAAGTACATGTAGTTCATTAATATTACTCAGTAATTAAATATATAATTACACTGTAACAATGACACCGTAAAATAAAGTGTAACCCAATTTGTATGTGTGTGTGTGTGTGTGTGTGTGTGTGTGTGTGTGTGTGTGTGTGTGTGTGTGTGTGTGTGTATGTGTGTGTGTTCTGAAGGATCATGTGAAACTGAAGACTGTAATGATGCTAAAAATCTTTGATCAAATGAATAAATTACAAATTTACAATATATTTACATAGAACACAGCTATTTTAAATTACAATAATATTTCACAATTTTACTGTTTTTACTGTATTGTTGATCAAATAAACGTAGCCTTGGCTGAGCATAAAATACTTATTTTAATAATATCCTATATAACTTTCAATATACTTTAAATCATTTGCAAATACAGTTTACAATTTAAACAACAAAATGTTGAAAACTTTTACAATATAACACTTAATATTTTCCTCACACAGTATAAAATGATTTTTCTACATAAAAATATATATATTTAATTAAAATGTATAGAGCTTTTCGTTATTCCCAAAGCTCTAATGTGGTGTGAAAGCAACCCTAACCTGCGGAATGAACCACTATTAATGACGTATAATTTGCCTATTATAATATAATAAATTTATCATTGCTGTTAGTCGTGTTGAAGTTCCCCTCATTCTTCTCAAAAACAGATGCAAGTGCTTCATAAACCCAGGCAAAGCATGAACGAATCATTAGTGTTCGAAGTAAACAGTTGCTGCTCATCTTCACAGTGGAGTACCGTGATTCAGGAATCAAATAATACGCTATGAATCGCACTCAGGGTTGGATCAAGTGTGAAAATAACCCAATCTTAAGAAACGAGTCTCCCGAGTTTGAACGTGAAGGTTCTTTCTATCAAACCGTTTGTGGGAGAGATAATTTAACTCCGGATATCTTGTTGACGCTTTACTTTCAAACTCTCTCTGCCGTTTCACATTGAAAGAGACGAGATGAGCAGTCGGGTCAATCCCCTTCCCCCGTCGCAGGCCAGAAGCTTGGGGACTCCATCTACAGAGGAGGCATCTATCCGTTCCCTTCTCATTTGTATAATGTCGGGTCACGGATGAAATTGAGTCTTACATGGGGGATTGAAGTTTTAATTCAGGCGCTGCGCTTTGGGGCTTCGGCTCGGCCTTTTCCACCCACTCAACACCCAATCAATTAATGGAGAACGAGACTTCCAGTCTCCTGAAGTCTGCCCGTCACAACGGACGGGAATGTGAACATCAACTAGCAGCTGTTGTTTGCTTGTGTTTAAATATGGATGATATACCTGTGAAACGCTCTATAACAAATACCCGCAGTCACATCCCAGATGTATGCTAAGCAGGATTACCAGCGCAAATATCATTTTGCATAACTGTCCGTCATCCACACAACACGTTTCTGTGGTATCTGTGGCCCGGGGCTATGGGATCAGATGTTTTTCGAACATGCCACAGTTGCACTGCGCATCTGTCAGGTGTACTAGCGCGCTAACCACCTCTGACTATCCCCCACATTCGCGCCTCGGGTGACTGACGTTAAATGAAGTCGGCCGCGCCTGAGGGAGACGGCGAAATAACAGCGACATACGGACAACATAAAGCCGTCCTGATGGGTGGCCCGTGGCGGATATGTCAGAGCGGACGTGCTAAAACACTCTTCTCTGAGCGCTAGGGGACTTTGACTTGAGTAAATGCACCTTCATAAGTGATGATTCACTCGAAGGTGTCACAGACATGTTCCCATCTTCCGCTGCACAGGAGGAAATGACAACATGCCAAATGGAAAAAAAAACTTATGCTGTAAAAAAAAATAGTTGCTGCCTTAAATTAAGTACAATTAAAGATACAATATGTATTTTTTTTCGCCGCTAGGGGTCGCTAACCTCTTACAACAACAAAGGCGTAGGTTGATGACGCATAAGCGGAATTATGGAACTTGTCGTCAAGCTGATGGATCTAATAATGTTTATGGATGAGTGAATACATTGATGTTTTTATCATGACTGTGGTGTGAAGCAGAGATTGCTAATGAGAGACAGATATCAGCGCCACACGCGAGTCCCGCGGATATAACGTTAAAGGAATAAGGACATTAATCTACCGAACTACACACAAGTGCTGAATTACTCACACGGGCCAGATTATTAGACAAATTAAACGTGTGAGGTAACGCAGCGCTGTCTCACTCGCTCTACACGATCACACACTAAACTGCATCTGAGTGTGTTAAAGTTATAATGTTATTCTGTGTGTTAGTTTGTCTATATGAGACTAGCAGAGATCTAGATCAACATTAGAATAACATACTGATCATATTCTAACATTTCATCATGTTGAGCTATATAACATTGATTAGTTTTATGTACATTTGCTCACCTGTCTAATAAAATACATGCAAGAGCGTCTCTGTCGAGTCGAAGTTTGTCGCGGACGCTAGCTCTCGGCGTCTCGAAAACACCACGCTGATATTAATCCTCGTTTTAGTTCTCCTTTTGTCCCAAAGTCTGCTTGCCATGTTCATAATGTTTGAACGAAACAACAACAGCGTGAGCGCGCCGCTAGACGTTACGCAGTTGTCCACGTCTGTCGCCATGGTTACTATGGCAGTACGAGCAGAAACCAGAGATAACGCGGATATTACGTCAGTGACAGGCGACCAGTGAACAGGTTTTCCGGGACGGCCAATTACTTAAAATGGGAATTTCTACTGAAATTAAAAATCTTTGGGAACTTTTGGGATATTGTAAGTACACAACTGCAGGAAATATATCACACTGTGCAAGTGACTTTTGGATATTTTATTACACAATTCTTACATATTGTACCTTTAAGCATTGAAATATCTGAAATGCTTCCAATACAATACCACCAGTGCTTTCTCGCTCTCTCATGATCTCTCCAACGGCGAGTTGACACACAAACCCGCCTCCATACACTCACTCGTTTTACTTTCGGATGAATATTGTTGGTGTTAAATGGCTTGAATTTCAGCACATATGGAACATCATTTTACTGATTCCCGCAGATTTTGTGCTCAGTCACACCAAAAGTGATAAATAAAATATAAAGCATATAAAGCTGCATCTCAGTACTATATATTGAGTATTTTTCGTTGCTTATTGCGCCTTAACAGTCAAATACAGACAAAATAATGTCAAAGTAGCGAGTGTTCACGTAAACACAGTCAGTTCGGTTTTTATTGAACGTAAACAGTTGAGAAAGAAAAAGCTTGTGTAACGATATAATGGATCCGTGCGTCAGGTCTTAAAGTGACAGCAGCCTAATAAACCTGCTGCAAATCATGAGATAATATTACAAATATCAATATGGCAGTTTTTCCCCATGGTATTGAATGTCAAAACTATGGCCAGTGAAAATGCTGAGTGGTGGTAACTCTGGAAAACCACTGAAAGAGTTAATGTCAAGCCCTGCAACCAGCGTAATAAAACGTTGCAGGATTAACGTTCAAATGTTTAGGATGAATCTGAATGTGCTTTTAGCGCCATTCCTTTTTACAACAATCGTCGTAATGATGTTGCCAGATTAACGTTCATCTGCTCTGGATAAAACCAAACGCACTATTAGCGCCACCTACTGGACATTTCCAAACTGCCGCGATACATTCTACAAAAGTTACTTTACTTTTCCACTTTCAAAAAGCTTGATTTGGGAGATGAGTGCAGTGAAGTGGCCTGGATGCCATCACATATCCCTTCCTGGGAATGCCATTCCTTTGTTTGGCGAGTCCAGCAGCGGTCCGAAGTGGCCAGGAACTGGAAGGCAGTGTGTGTTTTGTGTGCGTGTGTGTTGGGAGGGGTGTTTGGCTGGCTTGTAACTGTGTTTGACCCCTCGCCGGGCCATGGCTAATGCAAGTGTGGGCTAGTGAATGGACTGAGGTCAGTGCCCAGTGACACATGACCTGCCACGGTTAATTCCAGTCGAACAATGGATCCGGCCCTGCCGGGAGATCATCCCATTACACCTCCATGCCAAATTAATTGTTTGTTTTCATGGGCCGCTCTCGGGATGACCCCGCGGTCAACTTGCTTTAATAACATTCGGTGTTAACCTGGGAAAACGTAGAGTGCAATCTGGTCCTAACACGGATGGAGCTCAGGTTTGTCAAATGGACGCTCGGCGCTTGCTCAAAAGCCAGTCAATTACGTGAGGTAATATCCTTTTTCACAAAAAGTACTTGAGAAGTGACCGCAAACGCCAGAATGTGCCCAAAAATAAATGCAGGCAGTGGTAAAAGGAAGCAGTGGAAGCTGATGGAGAGCAGCGTGTCACAGCACTTTGTGTTTAAATAAAGAGCGTGTTGAATGCGGAGAGCGCGGCGCTGGCCTGGGAGCTTCGAGAGTGAGAGAGACCGCGGCGTGACAGAGTTTCAGCACCGCAGGCCGGCAACACTGATACTGCATAAGAGCTCTACGGTTACACCTTCCCTTACTCTATTGTATTCCAATGGGACGCCCTACACTAAGATTAATTATGACTCATAAACTGTCCTCATTTACATACACTGTAAAAAAAAGTTGATGCCTTAAATGTTACATTTTACAATCAGCTTGGATGTTTAAGTCATTTAAACTTAAATTACATTAAACTGACTTAAAAGTGAGTTGAATATTGTATAACTTATAAAAAACGTATTGCTTAACTTATTTTGATGAGTAAAAGCAATGTAAAAACATATGTTGTCATAACTTATTAATCATATTTTTTAGAGCTGTGAAGCGATTAATCACGATTAATCGCATCTGAAAATAAAGTTTGTTACATAATATATGTGCGTGTACTGTGTATAATTATTTTGTATATATAAATATACACACATGCATATATATATGAGAAATATTTGCATTTATATACTGCATATATATTTTTATATTATTTATATTACATTTGAATAGAAATATTGTATATATAAATAACACATTTTCTTAAATATATACATGCATGTACGTGTATTTATATATACAAAATAATTATACACAGTACACACACATATATTATGTAAACACAAACTTTTATTTTGGATGCGATTACTCGCGATTAATCGTTTCACAGCTCGAATGTTTTTGTTTAACAGTGTAGAGAGCAGTAGAAGGCAGAGTTCTTACACATTAAGACATATACACTTCCCCTCCATTATTTAGAATAATTGTTGATCAATATGGGTTTTAATGGATAAACTGGATCAGGTCTAATCATTTATGCAAATTATAATTAAAAAAGCAATTCATACTTGAATTCATTGACTTGAATGCACCTTTACTATGTTCAGCATGCTATATTTCTCAATTAAACATTAAATCTAAATATTTTTTAGTCAAAACATGTCAGGGTTGTGCAACTGTCCTCATAATGAATAAAAAAAAATGGAATTCTTGAAAATAAAACCTAATAAAGTAGCTTTGCATTGTCTTTTATTAGTATTGTTGTTAGTACAATTAGTACAATTAGTATTACTTTGAAAAACAAACATTTTGTCATTAATATTTGAAAACTTTGTCCACCAAGTAAAAGTCATGTGGTGCAACCAAGATGTAGAAACAAAATTAGATTGACAAATCTCTTATAATAACAGAAGACAGCAGGTTAGTTCAGCTAGTACAATATCATGGGGTGCGATTCCCCAAAAACAGAATGATATTTAGCATGCATAATATTTGCAAAGAAAGAACAAAACTCTAAAAGTAAATATTAAAAATAAGATGTGTACATGCATTTATTCAAGGTTTAATGAAAATATAACACTTTTTACTTTTTAATTACATTTAAATGTTTCTTTAAAATTGTATAAACGTTTTTCAAAACCATAAAAAAACAAGATATATACAACAGATTTGTTTAAATATAGTTTCCTTTTCTTTATCATGAACTCTCTTATAAGTCTTTGACTCGTTTACTGTTTACACATTCTTGAATACTTGATTTACAACTGTCAAGTGATAAACTATTTTAATATAATTACTTACATGAAATGCCTCAATTAATTGCAATTATCAATATTAGCTGACAAAATAGCCCTACAATTAAGATAATTGAAAAACAAAAAGTTGGTAAATATATTGTTTGTTTTATTTCCATTGAACATAAGTCATCTATACAGTTCACAGCAGTTCATTTTACAAATGAGTATTACTTACAAAGTAACAAACTATTTTTTTTCTTCAGCGGGCAGCATGACAAAGCATCTTTTTCTTTCAAACACAAAGCTTTCCAGCTGAATGAGACAATCAAACACTCTCCTAAACCATCCTAAATAGTCTTGAAAAGTGCAGCTGAGTTTAGTGAATCAGTTCATTTTCAAAGAATCAATTCAAATAAACGATTTACTGACTCAGTCACCACAGTCCCTTTATCTTTTTGTTGCAAAGTCTTCAGTTTAGAAGTTTCAAGATTTTATTTAGCTTCAATTGATCTATTGAAGTTTAATGATACTCTAAAAATTATATGACAAATATGTTATAATAACATATATTTTTACATTATTTCAATTAATAATAAAAAAAGTGTAAGTTATACAAGATTCAACTCATTTCAACAAGTCAGAATAATGTAATTTAAGTTGAAGTGACTTAAACAGGCAAGTTGATTGTACTTTTCAGTGGATGTAGTGCAGTTAACAATCAGTAGATTATAAATCTGTAAGGATGGTTTTATTTTGTGTTAATAAAATAAAAACGTATACAACTTTATTGTGTTTGAATAAACATATGAAGTGCATTAACTTCTCTCTCAAAAATTAAAGAAATAAAGATATCTCATTGATGTATCAAACTAAAAAAAACAAGACTTTGTGGCATCAAAAAGAGAAATGAATCATGATAAGTTACTTACAGTCAACAGAAGAGGACCATCAAAATAAAGTGTTACTACATATTTTTTTTTTTATAAACATGGATTTGAGTTTATTTTGGTATAAGGACTCAGAGAACAAAATGACTATGCAGCCTGGGTCCAACGTATGCGTTTACTGAGAGGTCAAAGTTGACGCGGCAAGTGTGCAGATCTGGTCCTTCGGGAGACGACAGATCAGGAGAACTCAGTCCACCGGTTTAGTCAGAACCTGCGAAACCTAGAACAAATACTCTGATTAGGAATCTGAGCAGGTCTGAGAGTGATGGAGCTGATATCTCTACCTATCACTCCAGTTATTTGCGTTCAAAAGACTATAGTTTAGACTGCAAACACTAGTTTAGCTCCAATCCTCCTGATGGAAGGGGGGAAGGTCATAGTGGTCAGTTGGTCACATTTGACGGATGTTGTGAGTGTAAATGTTCAGAGAAACCATTGAAAACAAGCACCAATGGTCACAAACATGAATGATCATTTATTTAGTAATATAATGTAAAGCCACTCCATTTACTAAAGGAAAACAATTCAACAAGGAGTCTATCTCGGCTCTCAAAAGAGTCTCTCCGGAGTGTGTTTAGTAAATTAAGGACCCTGGAATTTTCTCATAATTGGCCATTTTATCATTTTGTTACAGGGAGCTTATTCTGAAGGGGTTCCCAATATGATTTATGAAATACAATTAAGCGTGAATTCTTTCAGCGGCTCATTGCGGCGCGTATCTGCCGCACTACACTGAAATAATATGTAAATACCGTTAAGTACTTGGAAAAACAGTGATGAACGGGAAGAACATGTGACCGAAAAGAGAAAATTGTCAGTGGGCTGTGGATTTATTCCCCCCTCCCAATAAATATTCCCGGGGCTTCCCTCCCATCATCTCTATTTTTAAAGTGGAGAGCGAAACTGTCTCCAACTGATACAGAAACTCATTTCATAGAGTGTGTTCAAAGAGATATGCCTACTGTGGAGATTGAACGCTCAGCACGAGCCAGTTCCTCTTTGTCAAACAAAAGACACTAATGACGTTGATCTCTTTCCAGGCCAAATTGCTTAGTTAAGATTATCACATTTTTGGTTGGTCAGAAAAGGACTGTTAATTTAAATGTACTGTAGCTATAAACAGCATGCTAATATTGCACACAAATAATCAGTACGAAAAGAATTGAACAATTTCATAGGAATTAAATGACACTTTTTTTTAAGTATTAGTGGAGTTTGCTAAATCCCTGTTAATATTGCTCATACTTATTGACTGTTTCAACTCGTCCTGAACCATTTCTGCTACAGACATGAACGAAACCCCAAATCAAACGACTGGTTGTGTTCGTTTTCATCGGTCGCTGATAAAATACTAAAAGAATTCCACATCTAGAGATTTTGGGGCGAATTGTTTTGACCACTCACATTTTCTGCAAATAACGTTATTTTCATAATGATATAAAATGCGTAAAAATATATTTTAAGTTATTATATTACAATATATACATTTTTTTTCCATTTTCACTTTAATTTGTGTTCAAGTTTTAGTAATTTTGTTGTGGGTTTTTGTCATTTTTATTAGATTAGATTTAAATTAGATTATTTAAATTAGTGCTGTCAAATCGATTAATCGCGATTAATTGCATCTAACAAAAGATTTTGTTTATATAATATGTGTGTACATTTATATAATATAATATGTGTGTATATATATCTTGGTGTGTGTGTGTGTGTGTATGTATGCACACACACATATATTATATACACACTCTTTATATAACGCTCAATGCGATTAATCGATTTTACATAATTCATGACAAACATTAAAAAAAAAAGAGAAATATTGTCTTGGCAGTAGTTGACAATTTTACTGAAATATATGTTTATGGTCAAACTTTAGTTTAGGGTCCAATTATCACTATTATCTAACTATTATCTATGATGTTTGCCTCAATAAACCCTGTATTAACAGTTAGTAAGGTAGTTGTTAAGTTTAGGTATCGGGTGGATTAAGTGATGTAGAATATGATTATGCAGAATAAGGCATTAATATGTGCTTTATAAGTACTAATAAACAGCCAATATCCTAGTATTATCCATGCTAATAAGCAACTAGTTTATAGTGAGAATTGGACCCTAAACTAAAGTGTTATCTAGTTTATTAATACTTATTTTGAGTTAATGTTTATTTCTAAAAAATGGCAACAGTTTGTGGGTTCCTCTGTCTATTAATTCAAATATATTGACAAAACATTGTTTCCCC
This sequence comes from Phoxinus phoxinus, assembly GCF_949152265.1. Lineage (NCBI taxonomy): Eukaryota > Metazoa > Chordata > Actinopteri > Cypriniformes > Leuciscidae > Phoxinus > Phoxinus phoxinus. The sequence goes on from NC_136895.1 coordinate 5,518,780, forward strand.
ATCATTCTTTAGCCTTTGAGAGCAGCCTTACCACACATACACACTCTCGGAAGTCTAGTGACAAAGTGTCGTACATGTTCAACAGCCATCCAAAAGAGAGCAGACAGTTATAAACTACAGTTTTGTTCACTTTTCTCTCTCTCTTCTTACCCTAGAAATATGGAGGCAACGCCTTGAGGCTTTCCAGTCCCCATTGTGAGGGCTGCCAGTTCTGTTTGGGCCCATTGTTCTCGTCTAATCAGCCGTGGCAAATGTGGAGCCCTCCAGCTCATTACGTATTCGCACTCTGAAGTGACCATGGGAAGTTTTTCGGAGGCCCAGCCCCGGCATGGGCTGATGAATTACCTGCCTAGACGACACCTAGTGAATCCGCGCAGTTGCCGTGGCAGTGCTTTCTGACGGGACCGTCGACTCATCGCTCATCCCGGTGGTCAAACAACCACCCCCTTCCCTACTCCAACAAGCTTGAGTTTCACTATTGCCGTCTCGTCTTTCAGCACCTCTGCCCCCCTTGCACACACTCTACGCTCTGTTTACCAACTCCTGCTAACGATGGCCGCCCTGACGAGCTCATACAAGGGCTGTTGGCAGTGGCGTCCAACATTTATCCTTCGTGCACCAAGACAAAATGTGATACTGAAACTAAAGGATACAATATACCTTAGACTTTAATAAAAGTGTTAAAGCTCATCTACTACAGCTGTGGTTCTCAACTGGTTGGTTGGGACCTCAAAATGGCTCACAAGTGAAGGGAAAATGCAAACAATACAATGCAACTAACCACATAATTGGTGTATGGTTAGGATAAATAAATGAAAGCACTTCCCAAATATTGTGTTGATGGTGCAAATCTGTCGAGTTATTGGGTCAGTTAGGTAAATGGATCAATGACATTCAAGAATGTCTAGGAAAAAGGTTTTAAAACTCTAGTTAAAGTTCATTCAAATGTATATTCATGTTGGTTTTATGTGACCAAATGTATAATATCATATTCAAGAAATTATCATGATAACTCTAAAATGGCATGTGGTGTAACCATCAGGTAGAAAGTAATAACATATTTTCCTTAAAACTTAAATACATGTAAATGTACACATAGTCATTATTTTCAAAAGGTTTTGTATATTTATTTTCAAGGTATTTTTTGTTGCTGCGTAAATATCATGAATTATTCATTCATAAATATCCTTAGGTTTTTAGGCAGTCACACAACTTTACATTCTACAACCTGAAATATCCCTGATTAGTAATAAAAAAGGTAATTAAAGAACCCTAATAAGGTTTTCATATTAAGAATTTAATTATTTCAATCAGGCTTTTTTTTCTTCATTGTAAAATCATAACAGTTGTGTAACCCTGGCATGTTTTACTCATTAACCCATAAAATATATAAATAAATATTTAATATGGAAATTGAAAAAATGCTCATTAAAAAAAGGTATAGGTTCGTCATTATATGTGTGAATAATATTTGTAATGTATTTTTTAATAATTTAATAGATATAATAAAAACATTTAGTCACATCATTGACTTTAATGCCAACATGAGTATACAAACCAGATTTAATTAAATACGGGTTAAATACAGGATAAATATGCTTTGTGCTGCCCACAACAGGTTGTGTGGTGAATGATTGGCTTCTGTGAATGTATAAATTCAAGAGATATTTACACTATCAGAAACAAAATTATGTGCAAAATGTGTTCCTTTATGGGTTCAACAGTTTGTCACTAAGGCAGACCCCTTAAAATGACACCTTTGTACCCTTTTTTATCCTTAAAAGTTTCATATTAGTTCCTCAGAGGAGTACCCTTAAGGTACATTTTAAGGGCAGATAAGATACAAATATGCCTCTTTGAGGGTACTGGGACAAGGGACAAGTTGTTGTACCCCTAAAGGTACACATTTTAAATTTCTTTCCAGTGTAGAAATAAGTACATTTTTGCATGATAAACAATCTTGGAACTGTGTGTATCTTCAAATAACAATTTGAGTTATGCTCTAGTTTTAGTAAAATCCCCTGTACATTCATGGCTCTAGAGGTTGTTGAGGTTGGACAGGTTCTGGGACCGCTGTGACCTTATTTTAGTCAGTAGTAGGGGGCTATGGCTGCCAGTTGTATGGGTTAACATGACAATAATTTGAGCTGACTCACCCATCCCGTTCTCTAATCCCCTGGATATACTGCACTCATACAGGTGTCCACACAATCCAATTATCACCGCCATGCTTGAGTAGAAAATACTAGAAAAAAGAAGAGAGAAAAAGAAGAGGGAAAGATCAAGTCAAACATCGACTGTCATTCAAGTGTGCATGTACAGCGGTATTATTGTAGACTGTAGAGGTGTGTCTATTATTGTACATTTACATGCTTGCTGTAACTTATGAATGAGTAGTCTGATAATAGAGTAGCTTTCTGCCCTGTGCTTTGAGTAAACCAACTTCCTTTTGAATACCAGGCTTGTAGCACACTTTTGTGTACAGGGGAAACTGATATCAACTTCCCTTTCGTTTTATTGCCTCATTTCCATTACTGATATGTGACACTCAACAAAACACCAAAACAATGTGGGAGGCACAATAGCAGGTGCATTCATGAAATCTGTGATTTGAGCCAAGGAAAATCTCATCTGCCCATCTCGCAACTCCCAACTCGTAGAGCACGTCTGAAAGCGAAAGTGTCCCCCCACTAAAATAATGGCAGAGGGCTGATTTCAAGCATGTAATGTGCTTTCTTTCTCCTCCTGCTGTTGTTGAAGGAGGGGGCGTGTGTTTCCTTTCCTGTAGGATCCCACTGTTTGCCCCCCATAGGGACAAAGACCCTTAGATAGAGGCTATGCCTTTTGGTACACTCCCCCTTCGAGGACCATGTCTAGGACTGCGGGAGGAAGTGTGAAAGAGCTTCCTGAGCCAGCATCCAGCATGTGGGCCAAAGTCGACTGGAAGACCCTCTCGACAGATGGAGTCAATCCCACTTCCCCCTCGGATTCCATAATCCAACTTTCTCTTACAACACTTCCCTTCAACCTTATCCTTGTATTCCTCGACGGATCTTTGGTTGGATTCAGGAGTGAAGCTGCTCTCTTTGTTGACTTTTATTCTGACCTTCTGAAGTTAGTCATTTGTCATTAGTGCCTTGTGTTGTTTGAATTGTGCTTTACTTTATATCTCTCCCATTCTTTGAGCCTTCTTATACTCATATCCCTGTAAAGTCCAAAGTACACCAAAGTATCATTAATTATTGGAAAACAATGGGATGTATGGCCCCAATCACAATGGTCCATGGAGAAACATAACAACTGTATAAGCAAATATGAGTCTTAATTGGTCTGTGCTAAACCGCCATGAGCTCAGTTAATGACAGCAAATATCCTTATGGGAGTTCTGTTTGAGTCCCTGCAAAATTGGTATAACTCTGTAAATATAAACCCACGTCTCTCGGGGCGAGTTTAGGATGAGGTTTAACTGCTGAGTTACAGTAAGTTGCTCAAAATTATATTTTTTAAAGTTGCAATGGCTTGTTTAGCAATAGATTGGCGAACATTTTGCAGATTTTACAGAAGGAAATTGTTCCTAGGCTATATTTACCATAGCACAGGGTCCACTGCTTCAGTTTAAAAGGTTAGAAAAAGGAACTTTATAAAAAAGCAAACAGCGGTTGGAAAAGAAAGGAAATAGTTCACAAGGACTTGATACATTCCCAAAAGTTAGTGCACGCCCCCCCTTAGACAGTTACTGACAGGAAGTTGAGGACGACACACAATGGCCCAACATGATCCAGCAAAGACACCTCAAATCAACAGGGTTCCTTCTGCTGTCACCCTAGAAATGCATTCAAATGTCAGCATACTTGAGGACATGTGTTCCTCTTGAAGCACCTCCGGAATTCACTTCACTGTACAGAAGAATTTGGGGTAGAGGAATTGGAGGGCTTCTATTCACGGATTCCTTAATTCATCTGGTCTCTTACATTCTCTCTAGAAGAGAAAATGTAAGAATTCAGTGATGAGGAAGCCATTGTAATGGTAGGACTCTAAGTACTAACTTTTTATGATAGGTTATGAGGAGTCAACTAACCAACTTGCTGTGATTATTTATCAAAACTTAAAATTAAATATAAGAAATAATGTGTTGTTTAAACTTAAAATTTGTTGAGATAACTTAAATATCCAACTTAACTATACTAAACTAAAGTTAATTAAACGTAATATTTTAAGTCAGGCACGGACACATACTTTTTTAAGTTGTTATAACTAATTGCAGCAAAATTTGTTACTGTGATAAATATGTGATATATATAGCATGAAGAGAATTAAGTCAACTTTTTGAATGAAGTCAAACATTTTATGGCGTGTTTCTGTTATTGACTGACAATTGCACAATAATTAATGAAAGGCAATTTAACAAACGATCAGCATAAATTGAAGGCAACAGAACAAATTATTTCATGGTGTATACATACACTATTTTAATAATTATTGATAGTTAATTAAAAATAAATATGATTTCAAAATGCTATCATAAAATTAAATCATTGTTTTGCATTTCAGTAATGAGACTTTTGGGTGGAAATGTGCTTAATTGTCATGAAAATTGCAAATAACAAAATACTTTGAGAAAAAAATATTTGCCCCTTGACAGATTTGGTCAATTTTACCCTATAAGTTTTATGATCAACAATTGCTGAAAGTAATGAAGACTTATATTATGGAAAAAAGTGAAGTATCACAACAGCCCCTGAATTGTTTGTTTTCCAGTTTACATAACTGGAACTGGTCTAAAGAAGAAGCTATATCAGTTTTTGCTGTTCCTCTTGAACACCCTATTTTGACAAAAGGAAGCCCTTGTTTGCTCCCCAAGACAAACCTCTATTGGAATCTCTGTTGAATCACAGAGCGCCCCACAGACAGTTTCGCCTTTTGACAAAGTTTGGGGCCGCAGAGAAAGAGCCGCCTTGTGTGAGGCTTCACAGTACAGCTGGCCCCCTTTCCTCCAGTAGTTTATTAGACACGGGCCTTTAATGAATGGGAGTCGCTGTTACAGTAAGTGACAATTACTCGACTTATCTTGCTCGCCACCAGCGATCTCACATATCCACGGCCATCATAATTCCTGCTATCATAAAGAGGGCTTGTTGGGCACTGGCAGCATCCACAATAGCTGTCCTTCAGAGTCAGTTCATGCCATCCCTGACTGTGTTTTCTGGTTTTATTGGGGTACAGTTGCATGAGGCTTCCTTGTGGATGGGCGAAACTTACTGAGGGATGCAAATAAACAGGTCCAAGTAGGGTTAAGCCCTTTACAACTGACATGAGCGGAAACTGCACAGCCCTGGCACGTCTACAGCAGCCATCTCTTGTTTCTAATTGCTTAGAAAAAAGAAAAGGAATGAAACGCAACCGGTAAACATTGCAACGGCATGAGTCAATCAGGTCTGGGTAGGTCTCTTGGTCTACTAGGTTATCAGAGCTTGCCGTTTGATATTGTGATACATAGTCAAAATATAATTGTCACTCTGTATTAATTATTTACCCCATTGGTGGGATTTTCCGTCATTTATGACACAACTCTTCCGCCACTGACAGAATTTCCTGGATTTCCGTGTTTTCACTGTTATACGGTAAGGGGCGCTATTACACATCTTCTGAAAGAGTACATCATCTTTTTTATCAAAACACAGGCGAAGAAGCAGCAGAAACAAGCAATAAAAGTATTGATTACGCACATTGTAGTCAAAAAGAAGACAAAAACGACTTTCTCAGCTTTTTGTTCAAAAATGTTGCTTCATTTTATCCACACTTATTCAAGCGTTAATAAAAAATGAATGAAGCTAGAATAAAAAGTTTGATAACACTTTATAGTAAGTATAGTGTAATAAAGTATTTACAAATAGTTAGTTAATAGTTTATAAACTATAGTTGATACATTAATAGACTAGAAATAGTGAGTTCTTCATTCATTGTCACTGTAATTAACAAAGTGTCGATGTTTAATTAGCTTTTATGTAAAGAGTTAGATCATGCTTTGTTAACGACGTATTAACTTTAAATAGTTCTCACTTTAGATATGTCATGTAAAATGGGGAAATTACATTAATTAAGTACTTTAAACCAAACTTTAATGGACATTAATTGAGTTAATTCAGATGTTTCATTAAAATTCTGGTGGCCATGAAACTTTTGTGAAACTTGACAACTTAAAAAAAATGTAATAATAAAAAACAGTAATGACAAAAAAAAAATCATAAAAAGCACATGAAATTATTTTTATTATCTAAACATACACTATATATAAATTGTCTCTACAACAATTGTTGTAAATAGTAACTGAGATTTCAAAGATTTGGCCAAAATGGTTTATTCTCTTCCTCATACAAAGTTATCGATTGATTTGATTACAAATGAAAAAGGATTTACTTTAAAACAATTTTCATTTAGGAATTACTATTAAATTTTCCAAATAATTACAAAATAATGGCCAGTATCATTTAATTAAACATGCAAATGTATGTAGAAAGACTGAAATAGTAAATTCTTTGTTTCATTTACAATTTCAAAATGAACTCTTATGGAAAAGAGCTGCGTAAAGATACTTCAGAGAATCTCTTTCTGTGTTTCATAGTGATAATAACAGGTTTGGATGAGTACATTTCATTTTTGGCTTAACTAGTCCTTTAAAGCAAACCCTTAATGGATTTGAGGACTCGTTCCTGTAAATCTGTCTCTGGTCTGGTGGCATATTAACTGTAATTTCGCTTTCTCACCATTAGAAATCGTCATTCAGTGTGTAATCCTGATTTGCAAGTAAAAACACGAGAGGCTTTGGTGTGTCAGAGCGGCAGTATTAGACAAACAAAGGTGTGTGTCACGTTTGAATGCGCAAATTCTGTTAACGTTTCAACCTGCGGATGAGAAATTAATAAAAGGCACGCATACCCGTCTACGATGACATAACATCTGTTTTTGTTCTTCTTTTTTTTTTTTTTGCATTATATTTTGAGAGGAATGAAATATTTTGCACTCAAAATTTCTTTCTGACGACTTTTTTTTCCCAGTTAATTTTTTTAGCAGTGAATTTGTTTATAATATGATAATGGGACAACAATCTCTTTCTTCCAAATTGCATATCTTTACTTTTTTGATCAATGACAAAAACATATTTTAGTGTACTGGTTTTATTTGTCACAAAATATTAATTAGTATTCCTGAATCAACCAAACTAACGGTACATTAGGTTACAGTAACACAAGTTATTTTAAGTCTGACACATGAAGTAACAGTCTGAAAATCACATATAGCGAGAATATATATTTAGAGACCCAAACTGAGCAACAATATGCAATTTGGTGCAGATGCTGATATTTATATGGCCAAAAAGTATGAAATTCTGATCACTTAGATCTTTATAACTGACTACTTACATAAAATGCATATAAATATCAGTCATCACTCTGCATCTGCCAATAATGTGTCTTGATATGTATTTAAATGCTCAGTTTTATGATCAAAGCTCTGCAGTTTTAAAACATAATGCAATGCAAAACAATGAAGAGTGAGAGATTAACAGATAAACCTTCCTCAAAGGCCGGATGATCATATTCGAGAACATGATTGTTCTATATGGAAACCTAAGATTCAGTCCAGTACGTGATCTTGACTTATTACAAACAAAATATGTTATTCTTACATTCACCTTAAGAAAAATCAATAAAGACTTGAAGCATGAGCTGAAAATTGGCATTTTTACAATTATACTAAAAGGCCTTTTATTACTACAAAAGTATAAACTGTCAGTCAGACGACAGAAGGCTTTTTTTTATCACATGTTGATCACGTGTGTATTATATATGATACAGTGGGTTTAATCAGGTTATATCTGGTAAAAGAGCCCCTAATGTAACATGTGCAGTCAAATTATGGATTTTTTGTGAATTTTATTAGTTTATAATTGTGTTATCATTGTGTTAATATGCCACTGAGAGACACTGCAGCAGTGGAGTGTGTGTGTGTGTGTGTGTGTGTGTGTGTGTGTGTGTGTGTGTGTGTGTGTGTGTGTATGTGTGTGTGTGTGTGTGTGTGTGTGTGTAAGTGTGTGTGTGTGTGTGTGTGCGCATGTGTGTGTGTGTGTGTGCGTGCTCTGGTATGTTTGTCCCTGTGAAAAGAGGGCCTGTGTTCGTCCCAGCCCGGGCCCCTGTAATGCTGGACTTCTCTTTTGTTGTCCTGTGTGCTGACATCACACACTGCTGATGGGCTGAAATCCCTCTTTCTCCAGCACCAGCACTTTCGAAACAAAACTGCCGTGGCACTGATGAGTAATGCCAACTTGCCAAAAATACCTCATTAATCATCACACTAGCACACACACACACACACACACACACACACACACACACACACACACACACACACACACACACACACACACACACACACACACACACACACACACACACAAATCCTAAAAAATCCTAGAGGATACCATAATCACAGTCTGCGCTAACAACATGCTGAATGTAATATTATAAAATGAATAGATACATGCTAAAATATCCCATATAGTCACAGCTATGACATGACACATCTGTTCACCAGCTGCTGTATATCCAACGCTATCTCACGACCAATTAGTACGAATTTGTACGAGTGATTAAAAGGTGGCTAATTCGTACGAATTTGTACGACCTCACTCGTACAAATTTGTACGATTTGGCTAAACCCACGTGATGGGTTTAGGGGCGGGGTCAGGGGTAGGTCATTCGTATGAATTCATACGATTTTGGCAACTCGTAAAATATGTACGATTTAGCAAAAAACTTACAAATTTGTACGAGTGAGGCCGTATGAATTGGTACGAATTAGCCACCTCGTAAAATTCGTACGAATTGCCGTGAGATCGGGTTGGTATATCCCTGCGACTATTTCTTTTCATGAAAATGAAGGTCCTTAGAGAGAGAGAGAGAGAGAGAGAGAATGAAATGAAATGTTCAGACATTTTAATTGGTCACACTGTTCATTTGTACAATTAATTTAATTTGTACATTTAAATTTAAGTTATGTTATAAATTATAATACTTTATTATTTTGATGTGTTTATAATTGTTATATGTATTCCAAGCTTTGGCAATATTGTATTGTGTACAGTCGTGCCAATAAAGCAATTTTGAATTGAATTGAGAGAGAGAGAGAGAGAGAGAGAGAGAGAGAGAGAGAGAGAGAGAGAGAGAGAGAGAGAGAATAAAATATTAATATTTCACCTTTTACCTAGAGAAAAGTTTCACTTCATAGTTTTGTCTCACAACTGTCTTCTCATCCGCTATTCATCAGATCTCAGATCAGTCATTACGGCTGTAAAGATGGTAGTAATGTGTGTAACATCAATAGCCACTGAGGTGGGAAACTGGAAGGCCACGTTTCCATTCACGCAAAACCTTGGAGAAAACTTTACAACACTTTCACCCTGGATATGTGTGGCCGAAGGTTTCACTCTATAGGCACGGCTAATGAATCTGACACCGGTGGCAAAGGTGACATTATTCTGAGGTAAACAAGCCTACGAGCACACACACACACACACACACACACACACTCGTGTCCCTCGTTTCGTCCAGGAACGGTGTAATAACAGCTTGAACTCCTGACAGGAGTAAAGACAAGACGCTCTGCACCCGAGCTATGAGTATATCACGGTTCACTTCTATCATAACCACACACAACGATCACACACTCTTGGCTTTCTCGAGCATTATCTCGGCCTTCCTGAGAGTCCAGTGCAGTGTTTCCCGCTCGCGTCGGCCGTGATGTGACAAGAGTGATGATACCAGCGCTTAGACCCATCGTCCAAGCAGCACTCAAACACAATCAAATACAATCAGCAACATCTCTCTCTCTCTCTCTCTCTCTCTCTCTCTCTCTCTCTCTCTCTCTCTCTCTCCCCCCCTCTCTCTCTCTCTCTCTCTCCTCTCTCTCTCCTCTCTCTCTCTCTCTCTCTCTCTCTCTCTCTCTCTCCTCTCTCTCTCTCTCTCTCTCTCTCTCTCTCTCTCTCTCTCTCTCTCTCTCTCTCTCTCTCTCTCTCTCTCTCTCTCTCTCTCTCTCTCTCTCTCTCTCTCTCTCTCTCTCTCTCTCTCTCTCTCTCTCTCTCCCTCTCCCTCTCTCTCTCTCGGACAGCCTCAGTCTGTTAAACGTGACAGATGGAGTCGGCCCCCGAGAGAAGATCTGTGTGTGTGTGTGTGTGTGTGTGTGTGTGTGTGTGTGTGTGAGTCGCTCCTTTGATCACACCATCTCCTCTGTGACCGGCCCAAATCATTTCGAATCACACAACAGGTTGACTCAGATTCTCGGGCCGCATGTAGTTTGGCCTTGTTGAAAGCGAGTAGACATGAATCCTCCATCTCCACGTGACGAGGGACGGGGATCATATATGTTATGTTATGTTATGTTATGTTATGTTATGTTATGTTATGTTATGTTATGTTATGTTATGTTATGTTATGTTATGTGTTGTTATGTTATGTTATGTTATGTGTTGTGTGTTGTTATGCTATGCCATGTTGTGTGTTGTTATGTTATCTTATGTTATGTGTTGTGTTGTGTGTTGTTATGCTATGCCATGTTGTGTGTTGTTATGTTATGTTATATGTTTTTGTTATGTGTTGTTATTTTATATGTAATAATATCAATCAATCAATCAACATTTATTTATACAGCCCTTTAAACACTCAAGGTGAACCAAAGTGCTTTCCAAAAAAAAAAAGTTGATATTTACTTAGTTGTTATGTTATATGTTGTTATGTTATAACACAAACCAACATAACATATAACATAACATAACATAACATAACATAACATAACATAACATAACATAACATAACATAACATATAACATAACATAACATAACATAACATAACGTAACATAAAATAACAACATAAACATAATATGTTATATTATATTATGTTACATTATGTTATGCTATGTTATGTTAGATTTTATGTTATAACATGTTACAACAAAACACAACATAAAATGTTAAGTGATGTACATAACATGTTTACTACGGTTAGGTTTAGCGGTCGGCCTTGCGTTTGTGAATTCATACATGAAATCGGTACCTTGTTAAATCGTTAGTTCTTTACGTTACATTTTCTGTCATTATAAAACCCTGTGATTGTTGATTACTACAGAAATGACTTAGACTCATCCTTCGCTTTCTCAAAGAAGTTACTGGGAAGCACTTTAAGTTTAATTAATAATCATTTCCCTGTTAAAACATGTGCGTGAGTTGTGTTGTGAAGCCACTCGTAATGTTTTACGGTCATGTTTAGGCTTTATGTTGTCATACAAAGTTGTATATAAAGTTTCCACATAAAAGTGTTTTTTTCACACTAAAATCATGTTCAAGCAAATAGTTTGACATCTTGTTTCTGTGCTCCTGAAACAGTGAGTGTTTCCTTTACAAACTCCTTTTATCCACATTTCACTTCCGAGTACACGTCCAGTCTTTCGCATGTGAGCAGCGTGTTGTGCTGTCCAGACTCGGACACTGAAGTTTAACACACTGTTCCTGAGTCGATGCAGTTCGCACGGCCGTACACACGTCCACCGGCTCTTCTCTCAACCAGCCCGACTTTTAATACGGTTTTAATGACCACTTCTACAGCGCTGAAGAGATGCTCTCTCTCTCTCTCTCTCTCTCTCTCTCTCTCTCTCTCTCTCTCTCTCTCTCTACTCTCAGAGCTGCAAATCTGTCAGGCCCGGCTACATTCTCACCCAGGTTGTCAACCGTGCTTCTCCACGACAGGGTCACGGGGTTAAAATCGATTTCACAGGCCACCTGGAGAGCCTAGTCCGCAAACTGACTCAAAAAATTTATATCAGTCTTAGAATTGCCTACCACCCAGGGTTGGGTTGAGCTCGCGCTCCCCCGAACAGTCCCAGGCTCAACAGAAGTTGGCACAGGCAGAGGCTGGGGTTGTTGACCCTGCAAGCTGACCTCTTCAAACTTCAACTGAATTGTTCTGGCAGTTTCCACGGCGACAGGCCACTCCAAGCTGATCCTGCTTAGGCTGAAGAGGGGCGCAAACTTTACTATAATCTGCCGAGCGATGATACAAAAGTTGAAAAAAGAGGCTGAACACATCAAAGGTGATGTAAAACATCCTATTAATAAGAAGCCAACTATGAAATATCATTTTGCTAATTTGGTAAATCAGTCACTAAATCGGACCGTTCAGATCACATTTCATTATTTCAACACTGGTTTCTTTCCCAATCTTGAGAACTTACCAAGATTTAATTTGAGAACTGATGTGATTAATAAAAGTGTGTGCACATGTCATGTGTCCTGCATGGGCATTCAATAACCCAAATGCGTTCATTAATGTCTATAAATTAAGCTCTATAAATACACTATTATTGATCATCTCACATCATCTGATAACGATTGTAAATGTTGAAGTGACTGGTCAAGTCCAAGATCTTGACCAGTCACTTCAATATTTACAATCGTTATCAGATGATGTGAGATCAGATGATATAGTAAAACTGCACAAGCTGTCATTACACATTCATCTTTTGAGTTATGAACTTCATAATATGTTGACAGGTGCAATTTCATAAAGCTGATATATGTTTAATATTCTACCGAAAGCAATAGAACGTATGGCTGACACATAATTAATACAAAAAAACTTCTAGATTGACCTGCATATATATATATATATATATATATGGTAACACTTCACAAAAGGTTCATTGGTTAACATTAGTGAACTACCTTAGTTAACATGAATTAAGAATGAACAATACTTATACAGCGTTTATAAATATTACTAATACGTTATTGAAATCAAAGGTTGTATTTGTTAATGTTAATGAACTAACGTGAACAAACAATGAACATCTGAACTTTTATTAACTAACATTAACAAAGATTAATAAACAAATGTATCGCTCAATTGCTAGTTCATGTTAGTTAATACATGAATTAATGTTAACTACACTGTAAAAAAACAGTTGGTGTAACTTAAAAAAGCAAGTTGCCGTAATTTTTTTTAGTTCGTTGTAATTAAAAATTTGAGTTAATGCAATGAAAAAGAATGGTTTAATAAACAGAAACTCAAAATAGCATGTTATCTTCACACATTAGTTATCAAAGTTGATTTGACAAAATATAAAAAGTTGTTAAATCCTGAAAATATTTTTTTACAGTGTAATGAACCTTAAGTGTTTGTTTATATATATATATATATATATATATATATATATATTCATATTAATTACATGTTGATTGTTTAAGTTTAGGTGTTCAAGTGTTAACGGTGTTTATCATACATATGTAAGTATACTAATAAGTAAGCTACTTATGTCGTTATGTCTTGAAAACCTTGTAATTACACACTGTTATTGCTAAAGATAAAGTGATTAATTATATATACATGAGTGGTGTGTAACATGCAAGTTCTACCAATAAATCAATAGAAAATAAAGTGGTAATTCAGGCTTTGTTAGGACACAATTGCCCACAGGGAACCCAGCACTTGGGTTGTTGGCAGATAATGCCATAACTGCCCACCAACTGTTGCGTGTTTTAATGGGACTCGCTGTGTTTCTTATGTTAATTGGGCGGGCTGAGCGCAAAGACAGTGAAATCTCATCCTGCGACTAGATTGGCTTTTCAGAGGGAGATGTCATTTGGCTGAGCTCTGATCTCCTCGATAGGGAGATAGGCACCTGATTCAAATGGTTTGCCTGTTCCCTCTAGTCACTCGATCGGCGTGTGAACTCTCTTATTTACAATCAAATGGCCTGACCGGGCAACACACACTTCAGCAGCTCCCGTATCACTGCATATAGGCAACAACACCCTCTTTTAACTCGCATCACGCGTTTCATCACACCACCCTGTTGGCAGATTTCAGGCTGTTCTCGTTTATGGAAACCATTTTAAACGTAGATTTACGGGTCTAGAATCTCATAGATTCCTAGGTTGTTGTCAGAAACTTTATTTATTAGATGTAGGCCTGCATGCGTTAAAAAAACGTACGATGCAATGATGCAACTCTCCAAAGAAGAGAGGAAAAAGTGTTATTAAAAGACGAAGAAAAAATGTTGTTTTATTTTTTCTTGAATCATTTAATGTGGTAGGCTATCATTATTTATGAGTAGCATATCACTTAGATTCAAAACACATGATATTTGTATAAAAAAAAATACAAATAAACGTGTTTTCAAGGTGGTTATTTCAGTACTTTTTGCTTGATGGTTACACCACTTGACATATTTGGGCAGCTCTTTTCACGTATTCGTTTTATGACGTTTGACACACAAACGAAATCTCGCGCTAAAAATAACAAATATGCATAATGTCGAACTGTCATTTGTTTTTGCTCCAAACGTGTGTCCTGTTTAAAGCGTGGCATTCCGTCACTTGCAGGGAACGCTGGAGTAGCTCTTTGAGACTGAATGAAAGATCGAAAAAAAAAAAAACCAAAAAAAAAAAAACCTTTACATTCCAGCAGGGTCTCTGACGAGAGCACAGTGGCCATTCAAAGATTTTAGACCCAATACTTGAGAATTAATTAGACTCTTGCAAGATAGGCATGGGGTGACCTAAAATGAGAAGCGTGTTTTTTTTAAAAGCTCTACTCTGGCTTTATTTGAGGACTATATTATACTATGTCTTCCTAAAATTAAAATTAGCAAACGGAATAATGTATGCACTTTTCCATTCGAAAAGTAGTTGCTGCAATTAGTTATAACTATCCTATTTAAAAGTTGTTGAGATTTAAATGAAATAGGCTGTCCAACTTAACTAAACTAAACAAAGTTAACTAAACATAATATTTTACGTCAAGCACGAATAGCCTACGTACTTTTGTTAAAAGTTGAAACAACACATTATTTCTTATTCTAATGTTGAAATTGAAGTTTGTGATAAATCATATTTAAATATTGTGTTTTGTGGACTTAACGTTCGAACGATGCGATCCTTAAGGTGTTCTTGATAAAGGAACGAATTCGAATCGAATATCCAGCCTCGATTCGATTTAACGGCTCCGATTAAAAGTGAAAGTGTCGGGGAGTCCGCGTCATGCAGACACCTTTAGGGCAGGAAGAGCCACAGATGTGAACATTTCGAGAAAATTAGTTGTCAACAAGCCCACGCGTTCCATTCAGATGACACGGGGGTGACCAGAGAAACATAATGGGCCATTCAATGTCCAGACAAACCCTTTCTTCTGAAAGCACACATACGTCTGCGCTTGATCCAAAACTGCGAAGAGAAACGAGTCCCTGGGAATATTCCCCCCCAAAAAACATTTCCTATCCTTGTCCAATCGCCGATTTCATCAATCCATTTTAGCCCCTATATCTTCAGCTTGTATGAACTTGTCTAAATCAAGCCTAATGACACACTTTACCAACAAATAACAGATTTAAATAGTGTAATTGCTGATAAATATAATCTTTTTTTAATAGGATGACCCAATTGCTTTTAGTGTCATTAATCAACATATATGCTATGTACAAGCGAAGCTTGAAATTGGCGGAATGAGGAGAACAATGCTCTGCTGTTTCTGAGGGTCAGCTAATGACAACCTCCTAACAGCCCCCAAACCTAATGCTGGGAAACCAGGAAACAAAAAAACTGATTTCACATGCTGGAGATCATCCATGCAAAGAGTGCGTCATAGATAGGCTATAGCTACACATCCACCTGATGGCATTTCCGGAAATGGGAATGAGAACGAATATATTTTGAATATGTTGTTATATTTGAAGAGGAATAAAGAAAACTGCAGGAAAAGCAGTCGATGCGTTTCCGCGGCTCGATACACATTTAGTTTACATTAAAATCGAAGTGACCGCTTTGTTTTCGCTAAATAATTATAACGGATATTTTTTTTCTGAGCTTTAAAAATCTTTCCAAAACTAAAAGTATTTTCTTTGCGTTAATTAAAAGTGTTGCATATAGCTTTTGCTGCTACGAACAAAAAACAAGCCTAGTTTTAAACCATGCAAATGTTCTAAATCCGAACGAACGAAAATCGCTAGTTTTTAAAAGCCAATGCAATTTTGATAAGGCACGCACAAATGAGTCGAAATTGGTTTAAAATTGTATTTCAATAAATTTGAACAAACACTTTCCTCCAGCTTAATATTAGCGCAGGGTCCCCATCCCCCGTCTGTCCCAGTCTATGAGACTCAGTGGTGCATTAAAAGGATCCGCATTGCTGTGACTGATCTGCTTTATAAAAGCACAGATTGTTCCTCGCGTGGGATGAAATACTCGCACCTCAGCTTTGCATATGGTCAAACTTGTTGCCCCGCATAATGATACAGGACAGAAACACACGGACTGGGGTGTCATCTGTTGCACACACACACACTGACACATGCGATCTGCTTGAATAGATTCATTGATCAGGGGTGCGTTTCCCGTACAACTATATAGCTCACTGCTTTAGTACGATGCATCGTTGGAGAAATCAACTAGCTCGTCACGACTGTTTCCCGAAACCGTATGTCGCAAAGTATCGTTCAACCACGTTGGTTGACGTCTCGCACGTGGTGGACTAATGAATTATTAATCTGTTTGAGATCGAATTAACGCTAGATTTTGTCATATAAGTTACAGACATGGCATCTGAAGACCATTTCTAATTTTTCTCAGTTATTTTGCTTTATTACCAGACTCAATATTTGGCTCGTTCGTACATAGTAGAGCGCGTTCGCACATGCGCAGTCTTCAAAAACGGTGCTTTAAATCTCTTGACAAACTAAAAGACGTAAATTACATCTGTATGTATTCTAAATAAATAACACGGGTTGTACTGAATGTCAGCTTGCTTATTTTGCTAAAGATAAGGATTTATTCAGTCTATATCTCATGTAAACTAGAAACTATGCTTCTAACCACAGCTCGAGAGCTGTCGTTCCAACCACACAAGTTTGCGATGCTGTTTGCGAACGTTCGTTGGAACGATGGTTTCGGGAAACACCAAATCGTTGAACTATGCTGATAACGACGGAACTTGCGACCATAGTTGGCTAACGATGCTTTCGGGAAACGCACCCCTGAACGGTTCGATCCGTTATCATGAAAAAACCTATCGGCTATTATAACAGAGCTCAGAATTGTTGAATTTGAATCTTTGAAACTACATTTGAAATCGTGCATGAAGATCAAGGCAATGGCCAATCAAATCAGAACAACTGTCCAAATGCACACTGAAAGATTTTCATTGTCTGGCCATATACAACATGTAATGATAATAAAAACTAATTTTTCTAACTCTAAATATCTCTCCACCATGAGGCTGGATTGTTCTGCAAAGACCCAATCCATATTATTAATAAAGAGATGATGGTTTACATTGATGTCGAGAAAAAAGCACCAATTATCCTGTCATTAATCACGTGTGCATTTGGAACAAAACAAATAGTTTATGTTCAAGACCGCATCCAAATAATTTTTCAGGTTTGACGAATGTAGCGAATCAAAGCTGCTGATGTATAAACACGCACCAGACAATACAAACAATTAAATATATGAACATATAATTGCATGCAAACAATAAAAAAAGGAGTGTGCACTTTAGTGTCTTTGAACAGTATGTCATGGGATAAACAGGGTTCTTAAGAAAAAGTCGTATTAGCATTTGCAAACAAGAAGGCTCTTACTAAAATGTAACTTTGCACAACAAAGACTCTGACAGTAAAAAAAAAAGAAGAAAAAAGAGAAGGACTGGCATGCGTGAATATGATGACAAGCAGTTGTCGGAAGTTGAATTGGAGTTGAGTGCCAAAGTCTCCAGCAGGATCATGGGTAAAATTATGACAGAATGCACAGTGGTATTAAACAACGGGTTTGTTTTAATCCATCCGTTTTCAGACTGTTTGTAATGTCGCGCGCGCGTAAACAAACGATCGCTATCTATAAAATATAACTTCTTTAGTGATGTAGCCTATCAAATGCTTCCATTGGACAGAACAACCAACGAATATCAACACAAACAAGCAATGACATGGACAACATCTGCTTGCATACTGGTACACGCACTTGTTGGATTCATGAAAATAAACGGAATGCTTAAAGATAAGAACGCGCCGCGGTGTTTTGTTCAGGTTCGGTTCGGGCCGCGGCGCGAGACTGCTGTGGTGCTGGCTGACAGTGTGTGGTCTCATTGAGCCCCACATCCCCCTGTTTCCCTGCACCTGCACTGGATCATTCACCCAATGAGAGACATCTCTGACAGTCCTCAATTCAGCCCAGTCCCCCTCCATCACTGCCCCCCCTCCCGCAAACACGACCACAAGAAACAACTTATTACTTTCTCCAGATAGTTTGCGCCTTTCTCCACACATTCACTCTCAGCGCCAGCAGAACACACATTACAGACACAAACACACACGCTATAGATGTTCACAATTTAAGTCATTTATGCATGTGATGCATTACATTATTCTTTGTAGAATTAAAATAATGAGAAAAACCTAAAAATAACCGATTCATAATTATTTGCTTAATACAATAACAGGCCGAATAATAACAACAACGATGTTTTAATGATTATTAAAAGCCGACATTTTAATAAAATCAGATGATGAACTGTTGTATACTGATATTGTTATACTATTATTATACTAATAATAACCAACAACAACAAATAAATAAATATAACCACAATCTATTATATGTATCGTATAGGGTACTAGCCTATTAAATGCTAGGCTATATTTATCATAACTTTTTATCTTCTGTCAAATCAACAAAGATAATATGTGGTTCAGATAACCTCATATTTTGAGTTTCTATTTATTAAACCAATCTCTAGGTTGTATTAACTCAAATTTCTAATTTCAATGAACTCAAAATGTTAAGGCAACCAGGTAACTTACTTTTTTTAAGTTAAACCAACAATGTTTTTTTTTGTTGTTGTTTTTTTACAGTAGAGGTTTATTATTGGGCTTTTCCCATTGGTCAATCGGCCTCATATATGCAATCCCCCATTAAACTTAGTTTTTGCTCATATTATAATGAAATTGTCGTCAAGACTTGTTTTGCCGAGACAAAACATCATAGCATTTGAAGGGCTGGGGTCTCTATTAGACCTTAAATCCGTAAGTATTTTCAAAAATAGTCCGTGTTACTGTCTGTCACCTGAGATCAAATCTTTAAAAAGCTCAGGCTGAAGATGTCCCCGTGAAAAGGGTTTCTCAGAGATGAGAGTTTTGAGTAAAGTCCTCGAGCGCGCGCTTACCACCTGTTGCTCCACAGATATATCTGCGTCTCCACAACATCATCCCATATAATATTCCCAGCGATAAACGAGCGATTTCAACAAAAGCACTTTATAATGAATTTTCTAAATATATAACTAGGCAATAAAACCACACACACGACATGCTAAAGCACCTCTTTTCATGCTATTATTCTTAAACAGAATCCACCACGCATTCCCAACAGAACTACAAAATCAGATCCATCATTTATTCGTCTCATTACATGTCTCATTGTACAGCCTGTGTCAATATAATCCCGCAAACCGCATTTTTTCCTAAACGCATTTTGTTTTTACATAAGTGTATGTGTCAATCATCAAAAGTCAATCATAAAAGTTATTTTAATCAGTATTTTTCAGCTGTCAATCTGTGGTTACACATATCCGTTCTTCAACAGTGCATCACTTCCATCGTTAAACTGCTTTTTTTTTTTTTTAGGATACATAAGAACCCTGTTTTGAAGTTATATGTAATGAACCTTAAATCGCCACATTTCAGCAAAAACTGTTTCTTTACACACTGAACCTTTAGGAACGCTCCTTTTTAGACGCGTTTCCAGTTCACTCAAATTCCCAGTTTATCAAACAGATTCAGCCATTACAACCAATTCCTCTGCTTGTATAAATAATGGATTCAAGCAGTGCTCCCTGACCCTTTGAGAGTCCGGCAGGGACACGTTTGTCGGAATGAGCCCTCGTCAAATATTCATTCAGCGCTTAATGTGAGCCGTTCTCCCCCGAGACCCGCTGTAAGAGATGCCTCGGTGCCTTGGCAAGAAACACCACTCATCTACCAGAGAAATATACACACACACACACTTCATTCATCTCCATCATCTCATCTCGACTCAACAAGAACCAGCAGCATGTTCTCGAAACGGTGTCAAACACTAACCCTGTTTTAATACATGAACATGAATGTGAACGCATGATGTTTTACTGGCATTCTATTTCATTCCGCAAAACTCCAAATCGAATTTTCAGCGATCGAATGTGAACGGTTTTTATTATTTAAAGAACTACACTGTAAACAATTATATGATCAATAAGTTGACATGTTTTTACATGTAAAAAATAAGTTAAGAAATGTTCAACTTTTTGTTTGTTATACAAGATTCAACTAATTTTTTAAGTCAGTTTAATGCAATTTAAGTTGAAATGACTTTAACATCCAAGTTGAACTTTTTTTCACAGTGTATCAATATGCATCTAAAATATTTGAAAAATTATATAACATCATATATGTTATAGGATATGCTAACACGTTATAACGAGGTAATAGTTATTTATTTGTATTGTTTTATAATCAACAATATAATTGCTATTGGAAAAACACATAATCCAAAAAACCGCAACTCTAAATATCTAATATTATGATGAAATTTTAAAATATGAAATGGAAAAACTTAATGTCGTTTTAAAAAATCTGCGCGCAAAAAAATATATGAAGGAATAAATTCTTGCACTCTAATAAAAATGTGAAATAAAGTTATAAAGTATGTGACTACCTTGCCGTGCGTCTTCATTTCGTTTGGGCCGTTTTATCTCCCCGAGCAGAGCAGAGATTTACAGGCAAGAAACCTAAACGCTGTGCTGTCGCTCACAGTCCTCGTGTCCACTAAAAACATAGAGACGGTGTTAACTTAATGCTCACTACATTTAAAGAGCATCTAACATTTCATTTGTTGGAATCAAACACCAATAAACACGCTGTCATAATTCTGCACATGCAAGTCCAATATACTTACTTTTAAAGAGTTGCACCCTTGTGTAAGTGTGTCATCTTATTCCGACAAATAATTCATCAAATTGTGTTTGAGTTAGACACTGTGAATGCTTTTTAAACCATAAGTGACATCATTTAGAATGCATATAACTAGATAAGGAAATATATCAAGCCAAATGTTAAATAAAATCAAAAACCAGAAACAATTTCAAATATCCAAATTTCAAAAATTTATTCATTTCAAACTGCATATTGAAAAAAAAAAACTCAGATTGTAACTGTTATAATGATGTTATTAGTTAAAATATATACATGGAGCGTTGGCAACTGCGTACAGGCCACATTTTACAACTACGAAAAATGAAAGTTTTAAAATAAAAACTTAAAATATCACAGAAAATGTACAGAAAATTTTACAAACCATGAGAAAAATAAAGAACACAAACTTCATATAGGCTACCTAACAGATGAAGAGTGGGAGACCGAAAAGAATCAAATCAAATAAAAGGTCTAACCTGCGAGAGTGCCTCTGTTCGTTCTCTCATTTAGAACTTAATCATATAATAATAATAATTATGATGGTTTATTTCTATGTACCTTCAGTGAGAAACTCGTTCTTTCATTTCAGCGTTTGCAGAATTTTTGGAGCATATACTGAAGCAGTAAACATCAGTTATTGTGCCATATTTTTCTCTCTTTTTTTTTGTTGCACAAATGCCTTTTTATAAAAACGTAACTTCCTGCTGTTTACAAACATTACATCTGGTTGTTATTATGTTTCTTTGATAAATACTGTACAAAAAAAAGTCGATTGCAATAATAAAACATTTGCTTCACTCTCCCCCCCCCCCCCCCCCCCGTTTTTCTACTTTTCCAAATCGCATACACCTTCTGGAATTAAAAACAAAAAAAGCAAAGCAAAGAAAGGCAAAGAAAAAAAAAAGAACAACAGAACGACAAACTGTGTGGAGTTCCTACCGTTCCTTTTTAAATAGAAAGCAAAAGTTTTGTGTTCTTTCCTTGAGCTCTATACAACTTTCCCCTCCCCAAAAAAAGTGTTCTGTACAAAAATAGTCCAAAGGAGTCCAGCAGTGTAGAAAAGTTCATTTTTTTTACATGTGCGATAGTGGCATCGTGCCGTTAATCGTCGTGCCGGGCACAGGCGCGCTCTGGTAGTGCTGGGACATGTGCAGTCTGCTCTGCGCGCTCTGCTCCTGCACCTCGGCCCCGGGCAGGTACATACTGATCATGTCCCGCAGGTCCCCCGTTTGACACTGTCCGGCCCGGGAGTGAGAGGACGACGTGACCACCGGCGGACTCGAACTGGACTCAGACTTGACCACCGAGCCCATGGAGCTCAGCGTCATTCCCGGCGTGCTTTGCTGCGAGTAGGACATGCTGTAGGTGGGCGATCCGTTCATGTAGGTCTGCGAGTTGGTCATGGAGTTGTACTGGAGCGCGCTCATGTCGTAGCGGTGCATGGACTGCATCTGCGCCGTGTTGTGCGCGTTGAGCCCCGGGTGCTGCGGGTAACCGAGCTGCTCCTGCATCATGCCGTAGCCCCCGTTGGTCCAGCCGTTCATGTGCGCGTAACTGTCCATCCTCTGGTTGACCCCTGCGCCCAAGCCGGCCCCTACACCCACACCGGCGCCCATGGCGTTACCGCCCGGCGCCAGGAGCCCGCCCGGCAGGGTGTACTTGTCCTTCTTCATGAGGGTCTTGGTTTTCCTCCGGGGTCTGTATTTGTAATCCGGGTGTTCCTTCATGTGGAGAGCCCGAAGGCGCTTGGCTTCGTCGATGAACGGCCGCTTCTCGCTCTCGGACAGAAGTTTCCACTCGGCCCCGAGTCGCTTGCTTATTTCCGAATTGTGCATTTTGGGGTTCTCCTGTGCCATTTTCCTCCTCTGGCCCCGCGACCACACCATGAAGGCGTTCATGGGTCTCTTGACCCGGTCCGGGCTGTTTTTCTGGTTGTTTCCTGAGGAGTTGGTGTTCCCCGTGCCCCCCGTGTTGGGCTGAGGCGCCGGGGGCTTCAGCTCGGTTTCCATCATGTTGTACATTTAAAAACGAGTTTATGAAAGTCTTCCCCACCAGCAGTTAAAAACAACAACAACAAAAACAAAAGAAAAAGTCCAAAAAGTGGAGGCTGCTGAAGTTACCTTAGCAGTTCTGGTAACTTTGCTGAGGAAGTAAGCGCTATTAGGTCCTGTTGGTTTCCACAAACTTCTTTTCTCAGTCTTGAGGAATCGACACAAACTCGGTTTCCCTCCTCGCCAGAGCCCTTGTCAACTCCTGATACTTTTTGAACAAGTTAATAGACAACCATTCATAGAGCGACTGTCAGCGAATATAAATGGGTTTGTCGCTGACCAATGAGAGCGCGTCTGCTCCCTCAGCCACGACTGTGTGTCTCTCGGATTTGCATAAAGGGGCGGGGTTACGCGCGGTCAGCAGTGCAGCGCTGAGCCACAGGCAGCACTTCTCCACCAATGAACACTGTGCGTGCGTGTGTGTGTGTGTGTGTGTGTGTGTGTGTGTGTGTGTGTGTGTGTGTGTGTGTGTGTGTGTGTGTGTGTGTGTGTGTGTGTGTGTGTGTGTGTGTGTGTGTGTGTTACCAGAGAAAGAACTAAAGTGAGAATATTTCACACAAACGACTTTCTAATCAAAGTATATTACAGGGACGGATGATCTTAAGATCCTAAAACCAAACACTGGAGCACAGTTGTGCTTTTTGTGTAAAAAGTTGTTGGTTCGTCGCTTTGTTTTGAGAATAAAGTAGGCTATACATAAATGAACGTCTAAATGAACAGACTGTTATAAACAATTAAAAATAAAAATATTTTTTAGTGAAAGTTCAAACATTCTGTCTTATAATATTATAAACTTTTGCTTGTATATTTCTTAAAACACCAAAATGCGTAGAATAGTGTTAAATAACAATTTAATTTCGTTCTAATATTATAGTTATAATTAATTTGGTGATCACTCGCGGTTGTTATTTGTAAATTAATAAACAACTGCATTTATTAAACTTTTTAACTGTTATTTTATTTCGTCCCATTTTTTTTAAACAATATCCATGAAATGGCTATTTATAAAGTAGCTATACTTCAACTGGCTCAAGCTTAATGCGAATTATAAAATGCAGAGCCGTCAATCATCACACACAGGCAGTTTTGTCAGGGCTGTTGTCATTACATCACCCTGAACAAAAGCACTACAAAAGCTGACTACTGACCATCTGAGTTCTGAGGATTTGTGTTATTGCAATCCACTCCATGAAGAGTGACAAGGGGAGAGGGTTTATTCAGTCAAAATAACATCCACCGACAGGACGGCCTGATAATCACACACTTTCATTAAACCCGAATAACAACTGTTCTTCAAGAGTTAAGAGTCGGTCATTCTTCAGAAGAAGTTGAACAAAAGTGGAACAAATATCCAAACAGGCTTAATGTCAGGAAAACACGCAGGAGGATTTTTTTTTATGTTGTTGTTGAGTTTTTTTGTTTTTGTTCTACAATGCGCGAAAGCAGATCTTATTATGTTTCAATAGCGTCCTCTTGTGGTGATATTTATATATGAAAAGGCTCACACTTTTAGAATATTTCCCAGCACCACATTTACGCAGACGCGATCTTCCATAAATCTGTTTTATTAAAAATATACACCACGCGATATAATTTGCAGCGAATACAAAAATAGCCGAAATTACAAAGAGCAAACACAACGGAAAACACAAAGGTAGCCTACAGGGGCCTAACGTGAAGGGGTTTCAAATGCACTTTTGAAGGATGGATGCAAGAATACATAAACACATTTAACTTCAACTTCTAAGAACGTGAGAATCTGAACACGATGCGCAAACTCTCTCTCTCTCTCTCTCTCTCTCTCTCTCTCTCTCTCTCTCTCTCTCTCGATCTGCATTTGAGTGCCTTAATCTGCTTATGGAAATGTGTAGAACAGCGGGGAATCTCTAACATCCCAGAGTGGCTCCTGCTTTGGCTAAATTGTTAATTGTCACAGTTCTTCACAATAGTTGTGAAAAGGCAAGTCTCTTAATGTCGACTACAATATATTTTAATGATATCAATCGATTGGTAGGCTATTATAAATATTAAAAAGCAACATAAATAGAATAATCGTAATCTGTCAACCCTGATTTTAAAAATCAGTATGAAAAAAAAAAGATATAATTTCGTGCACATTTTTTATCCTAACAATACGTTAAACCTAAAGCATGGGATCTAAACGAATAAATGAAAATAAAATGTTAGTCAATTATTTTATGTTTGCGTTCAATATCTCACAACAAATTCAGTCCATCTAAATACATTTATATGTACAGAGAAACAAACACAAACCATTCTTTGAAAGTGAGGTTAGAATTATTCAAGCATTAAGTCTTAAAATTAGGAGATAATTAGTAAGAGAGAGAGAGAGAGAGAGAGAGAGAGAGAGAGAGAGAGAGAGAGAGAGAGAGAGAGAGAGAGAGAGAGAGAGAGAGAGAGAGAGAGAGAGAGAGAGAGAGTGTGTGTGTGTATGTGTGGGTGTGTGTGTGTGTGTGTGCGTGCGTGTGTGTGTGTGCGTGTGTGTGTGTGTTTTGTCCACTAGGGGCCGCGCTGACTGCAGATCAAAATATGACAAATAACACACTACTTTATAGGCTTCTTCTATCAACATGATAACGGCATCCAGTTTTAATATTTCAGAAAAAAACAGGGAACGAAATCAGAAACTTAAAATATTACAAGAAAAAAACTAACATTAAAACAGCCACAACATACAAATGTTGAGCGTAGCCTATTTGAAATAAATTTGGCAGATGATAACAGATTATAACATTCATCTTTAGATCTTGTTGTTGTTGTTGTAATTCTCATGACAACATTTTGCAGATACAAACAATTTGTGTCGTTAATTTTACTTTATTTTAACAGACATTTGAAAAATTAAAAGCCATGAAAAAAAAAAAACGTTTTCCCCCCTAAAAGTTTTCCAAACCGCCGCGAACACTCAACAAGTAGACATCTGTGTGTATCCAATATAAACAAATAGCTTGAATAAATAATGCAGTATATTAAATCAACATTTTAAAATAATAACACGCTATTTAAAGCCGTTAGAATCGCTAATTAATATCCTGTCCCGGCAGACAGACACGCACAGACCATAATACCAGAGTTACTTACAGAGTTCCTCAGTTTGACTGACACATCCACAGTCCCGGGCGGATCCTCAGACGCGAGCCGGCGAGCAGACGCTCTTCCCCGGCGCGCTCTCCTGCAGCGCCCGCTCTCATGATCCAACAGCGTCCACTCGCGACGCTCGCCCGCACAGAGTGCTCGCAGAGCGGCTACACTCGCCCGCCTCAGTCCCTCTACAGCTCCACACCATCTGAAAAAGGGGCCGATTGAAAAAGCAGAAGAATGCATCAAGAACAACAAAAGTCACTTATAGCAAGTCTACAAACCCCCCCACGAAAACATAATGAGAAGGAGAAAGCTTTATATATTTTTTTTCACTGGGTATTCAGAGATAATTTCAAGCCATTGTTTCTGGCACAGATGGCTCTTTTTAATACAATAACACTGCGAGCTCCACCAACAATAAAAATCTAAAGCCTTCTCCTGAATAACAGTTTTTTGTTCGCTCTTGTAAAGGGCCAACAAAAGCAGTCGTGAGGTAATGGGCTGGCTTTTTTCAAACGCAAAGAATGGCTATTTGATAAAGATTTTACTTCAGAAAAATACACTGCCATGTCATGTATAGCCGGGGAACATTCATTGCTTCCATACATTTATCAGAACAACAGCAACGAGAAACCACTGTAAAAATACATTCAAATGTATAATAATAATAATATTTCCTTTTCACAATCAATCAACACTGTAAAAAAATTATATGATCGATAAGTTATGACAACATTTGTTTTTGCATTGCTATAAACCATCAAAATAAGTTCAACTATTGAAAAAAATACAACTATTTTTTTTAAATGCCAGTTTAATGTAATTTAAGTTGAAATGACTTAAACATCCAAGTTGATTGCACTTAAAAATGTAGTGCAGCACATTTTTTGGTGACACTTTATTTTACAGTGTCCTTGTTACATACATGTCCTTACCATAGTAATAACAGTAAATTATGCATAATTACATAACCCTCAACCGAACCCTAATGCTACCCTAACCCTATAGTAAGTATTACTCAGTCCTTAAATATATAATTACACTGTAACAATGACACCTTAAAATAAAGTGTAACCCAATTGTTTTACAGTGAAGGTGTTTAGGTCTAAATTAGCCATGATTTAATACTTGTAAAAACAATGACAGCTCCGTAACCCAGCAATTTGATGGATTCACAAAATCCTAATTCCTGTTCGGGAAAATCAATTGTACACATGAAAAAATTCCACAACAGTTCTCATGCAATCTCTACTATTCGTCAGAACTCGGTTTGCACGCATTTGTGTAATTGCTCAGTCCAATTACATAATAAGATCTCAAATATCCGACGACAGAAGCTTAAACTGAAACGGATGCTTTGAAGCAATGATCCGGGCCACATTCGGTGTCGGTGTCACACTCGGGCTCTGGTCGGGTCAGCGCTCTTTATCGGTTTTGACAGGGCGCCGGGGTAGAAAGGAACAAGGGGAAGACAAAAGGCCTCTGCGGGGAAAGTTGTTGGTTGGTGGCTGTGTGTTTGTCTACCTTTCTATAGGAATTACGGGCTGCCTCGTCCTCCTATACCTCCGCACTGACAGTAATCCACTGCACTGACTGCGGAGGCTTTGTCTGCTCATACAACACGGTTCAGTGTTAATCTCTACGGTGCCGCTACAAAAGAAAAGCAATAATGACTTCAATCAAAATACTACCCCGACTAATGATCCTGCAAAGGTGCGGGGAAAAGAGAACCGATATTAGTAATCAAAACAAAAAATAACAGTAATAGTCAATAATAATAAAAAAAACTCTCCTTTTTAATTGGTAATAGGATTAACAGATTTACTGCCTTGCCACAGATTGCCTTATTAAACTGATCTTATGGCTACAATCAAAGTGACGAGCTTATGTCTTCAACGGCCATTAAACAAATGGCGGAAATGAGTCAAAACTTACGAATGTGTGTGTCTGTTCACTTCTGCACCGCGGTCGCAGAATACTAATGCGCTTCAGATGGAGTCGGCCTGCATCGCTGATGTACGAATGAATGGCCGTTCATTTCCATATGCATGAGTGTGTTCTCACTGCTATTTTGTGCGCATTATGGTTACACAAGCTGAGCTTAATGGGAGGATGACACTTTAGACCCCTGTGCTCTTCCTTTTGGGCCCCGCTGAATCCGTAATCAAGGGGACGCGTTTCAGGGTTCGAGACCTGTCAGTCACAGCCCGGGTGAACCCCCGTGTGAACTTCTTCACGGGCTGAATGAACAGAGCTCCAGTGGGACTAGACCACCAGACACTCCCCGTGTGCTATTAATGGACCATAATAACATTTATGTTATTAAATTAGCTTGTGGCCATGTTACACAAATTGCTTAATCTGAAAAGAAAACTGGAGTAGATTGCGTGATTCACGTACTAGGCATAAAATTGATTAGATACATTTAGGCTATTTGTGTGTGGTCTGTGCATGCAAACAGATATCACAAATGTATGATCTCAAAATGTCTAGCACAGGATCACAATAAATGTACATGGAATTATATTTTGCATGAAGAAAATTAAGCCTAGACTGTAAAAAAATTAAATATAACAAAGATTTGTAGAGTACATTTTACATGAAAATACTATTTCAGTCTCTTGACTTAAAAATGCCACATTTAATAGTGTTACTTGGTTTTTTTTGTGTGTGTGTGTAAATGTTTGTGAAATTTACTAGCAATTTCTGTTTATAAATTGTTTCTACACCATTTTTCAGTCTAATTTTTTTGAATTGTTTTACTTTATTTAAAAATTACAGCAAAACAAAACAAAAAAACATTTTAAATACAACCACGGTGTACAAATACTATATAATTTAAATAATATATATATATATTTTTTTTTGAAAATTTGACAATTGAGAAACTGGAAATTGTCATGAAAAGACAAAGATATTTATTTTAACGCATGCAAAAAAAAAAAAAAAAAAATCATAAGCGTCCTAAAGGGTCATAAGGGTCACATTTTGAAGAAAAAAAAATTCATAAGGGTCCTAAAATTATTGGTTAGAAAAATATAACTTTATAAAAAGCATATATATATATAAAGCAAAATATATAATTTGAATGCACTTTGCTTTAGATAAACAGTGCCTGCTAAATGAATACATTTAAATAATTTATTGTGAAATATTACCTAGATTTGTGCCAGACAGTTTACATGAGATTCACCCAAACTGGTACGCCGGAAATTGATCATAATTCGCTTGAGGCAATCCATCACCTTTCTAAATAAAACGCCAAGACAGGTTTGTTAGCCCTATAAGACATGACGGATGTTTCAGAGTTTCAACGCTTTCACGGTGACAACACTCTTCCAGATTAGCAAGGTGGAGCTCATCATGCTTAACTAAAGGCCTGCAATGTGTTTTGTGTGGGATGTTTTTACATTCACATGACAGAAAATACATGTCATTCACTGAGATTATCACTTCTCTCTGTGTGATCTAACTGCTACATAGACTAAACATCCTGAAAACAGTTTAACAGCAGGAGAACACGCTATCAAAAGCATCACAAGCACTTCCTTGAGTTAAAGGCACGAGCCAAGACCAAGTGATGAAAGCCTTGAGATTCATATACGGTCAGGAGGAAATGCAGGCGCCGGTATCTGCAGAATAACATCATAGGCTGTGGATACGGTTCAGGCTACCAGTAAAGAGAGATGCTTTAGAGCTATAAGTTTGACTTTAAGTAGAAAAAAAAAAAATCGAAGACCTTTATTAAGGACGATCTCAAAGGTCAGATTCACAGCACGACTGCAAAGACATTTGCAGAGCAGTGAATAACAGGTCTGCGTGCATATTAATTTTTCTAGCTATTCTGAGTTGTCTTAGGACCTCAAGGTCTTCCTGCTTTTGAAATGTTTAATTAAACGACTTTGCCTCATCATCAGGAACATGAAACGAAAGAGTGAAAACAGTTCGCCCAACCTCCAGAACAACACAGAAGTCATTCTTTGAAATCACCACCTACAGCAAATAAGGTGCAAAGAACATATGGCTTATATTTACCCGTCTTGTCTCGCTCCAGTTGAATTCAATTAAAAGGTGTCTGACTTGGAAATATAGAGTGCCCTGACACTAAGCTGACACACTCCGGTGCCTTATAATACACTGGATTTACCAACCAGTCTGATTTCTGAATAGCCATTCATTGTCTTAACACAACAAATGCAGCGCTATCATCAAGGTGCGAACAACTAACCCACTGGAAACCAATGGAAATTGACACAATTATGCTACAATGTTCTGAACGGCTGCCAGGACATTGCTATGGTGTTGCATTTTCAGGATGTTTTGGATGGTTGCTAGTTGGTTGTTACATACTGGTCTACGTCAAAAAAAGCCACATCAAGGAGTGAACAACTAACCCAATAGAAACCAATGGAACTTGCTGCAATGTTGCTAGATGCTTGACAAGGCATTGCTGTTTAATAGCTTGGGTGTTCACGGTGGATGCTAGGGCATGTTCAGGGATTTATGAGTGGTTTCTAGATTACTTTGTAGTGGTCTATGTTAAAAAAAAAAAGGCCACATCAAATGTGTGAACAGCTAATCCAATGGAAACTGAAGTTGTTGTGAAAATGCTAACATGTTCTGGATGATTCCCACTCCCAGGACATTGCTATGTTGCTATTACAGCGTTCTCAATGTTTGCTAGGGGAGTTTCAGGGTGTTTTCGGGTGTTGATTATAAACTAGTCTACATCAAAAGAGCCTACCCTCAAGTTCAGGTGCCTCCTTAAACCAGACATTTCTAAGACCAGTACCTTAGACCAGTACCTCTCCTCAACAAGCCACATAAGTCAAGGTATCATTTATGTCTATGCCACAAATTGCGGGACAAGTAACTTGGCAAAGTTTAATACTTAGAGTCGGGGGTGGGGTGTGTTCAAAATCCCTAACTCTAACCCTAACCCTAAATATGAGCAATAGTAGTGGTGAGTTACAGTAGTTAGCCCAAAACACCAATAATTACTGACTTAGCAGAAGTAAGAAATACATCTCAAAATACAACAAAAATTGGTGGACGCTTCTGAAAGAGTCTCTGAAACCACGTGCCTGTTAATCAAAGACTATAGACACCAACACAAGAGAGAGGTGCTAAAAAGCCAGATACGGGCTCTGTAGCACAGAGAAAAGGTACAGAAACAGAGCTCCAGCAACCCTCATAATGAACGGATAGATAACAGAACACTTGCTCACTGTAACGGCAATAATAGATCCGTATAAATTGCACGGGGTTGCTGATGCATTGACACAGTGCTTACTAGACAGATACTCCAACAGCAGACATACCGATGGGTTTTGTTTACCGGCCAATTTGAATTCAAATAAAGCTTTGCTTTCGCTGACTGCACATCATTATCCATGAGACTATAATCCCACCAGCAAATCCTACAGCTTCCAGAGCCAGACCTTTTGTTTGGGATTACTGGAAGCTTAGCCTATAACAAAGAGAAATGAGGCATTTCGCTCATCCTCCGTAATTAAGTGTGAAGAGTTGTTTCAAATCCAGACGAGGAACTGGACACACCGCAGGATGATACCTCTAAGACTCCAGTGACATGGGCGGCGGCAGGTGTCCCTCGCAGTTATGTTTATGAGTATCATAAGATATAGGCTTAGAGAAAAAAAAATCATCAACGCTGAGGACACCTTGAGTTCTCTTACTCCTTGATCATGTTTTTTGTTCACCCTGTTTCTTTGAACAGAAATATTTTCATTTAATATGTCAATAGATTTTCATATTTGATCCTGGACACACAAAAAAAAGTTCAAGATTTCAATCTTCACTAAGCAATTTGGCTACGTAAGGTTCTTGATTATTCTTTGAAGATTAAAAAGTTCTTGTTGCACATAACGGGTCCTTCGGATTTAGAGTATTGCCTTTTGGGTTCATAAATGCACCATAGAACTAGAGAATCAAAAGTTCTATATGGAACTTCCGTTTGGAACCTTCAGAGTTAAGAGTACTTCTCCATCTTTATTCAGCATTTATCTTTGAACCAACCAAACCATAAACTTCCTACAACGCCATTCCCCTACAAACTTCCCCTCAGACCGAAACTGTTAATTGGAGAGTTTCCACACATCATAATGGACTTGGGGACATGTGATTCACTCAGTCTCTGGCCTCGTTGAAGTGTTTGAATGGGCCGCTTGTTCCCAGAAGAGGAAACACACAGTGTTCCAGCACTGGCAGGTTGTGCGGAGATATCTGTACGGCCACTGGCTCCGGACCACCATCTGAGATGAGCAGAGACTGGGTTTGATGGCTGTCCAGTGCACTGGATCAATACAGCTATCTTGTCGACTTTTTCTCGAGCGAAGGGAAATCCAGCAAAAATAAAAGGCCTGCCTTTTGTGAATAGAGGCAGATCAATGTGGTGTCGCACCCCCACCAGATCTCAGACAAAAAGACACAATGGATGGTTTTTGGAGATGCTATTAGGCTGTTCTAAATTACATTGAAAACACATTTTTTCATGGTGTGGTCAGATAAGACAACATCATCATCTGAACCATTTTTCAGACTTTCAGTCAACATATATGTATAAATGTACAGAAGAACAATCATATACAGTTTTAGAAATAAAGGTCAGGTTTTTTTTTTTTTGCATTGATGCAATGAAGAACCATTTTTGGTTTCCCAAACGTTCTTTCAGTGATCAGTTCTTAAGTTCTTAAAAGATTTTTTTTCTTAGTGTGAAGAATATTTCAATTATCTAAAGAAACTTTTTCCACTTTTGTGGAATGGAAAGATTCCATGGATGTTAAAGGAACCATCAACCTTCATTTTTAAGAGTGTATATGAAAAGTATTTTACATATATATTTGGATAGAACA
The DNA here is from genome assembly GCF_949152265.1 of Phoxinus phoxinus. Taxonomy (NCBI): domain Eukaryota; kingdom Metazoa; phylum Chordata; class Actinopteri; order Cypriniformes; family Leuciscidae; genus Phoxinus; species Phoxinus phoxinus. The sequence continues at coordinate 5,551,852 of NC_136895.1, forward strand.
TGGAAAAGAAAACCGGTATGAAAGAAAAATCACAAATGAGATTTTTGATGTTCAGAAAAGATCTCCACAACATTGCAAACTGTACTCAGATTATCCAAAATTCCAAACTCTGATATAAAATGTCTTATTTTTCAATAAACTCAAACATTTCTCATTAAATTCTTTCAAGAGCATATTATCTGAGATATGGTTTAGACCTCATGAGTCATAAATAGCACCCTGTAAGAAATAAAATGTTAAATAAAATGCATGTTTGAGATATTATAAAGATATATTCCTAACCTAAAGGAAACATATGATATTACTGGGGTCTTTTTACTCAGGTGCAGAATAGCAGGAATAAGCTTAAGAGCAAAAGTCTTAATTTGCACTTAATTTACAGGAATAGTATTGCTGTCTAGGAGAAACAATTGATATATAGTTTTGCTGTTAACAGTTTCATCTTTTGTAGTTTTATTCCTAAGGAATGTTAGGAAAAAACATCTATGAACGACACTAAGAACTAAGAAGTATTGAGAGCATTGAAAGAGCAACGTCCGAGCAATAAATGTTCCTCTGGGGAGGAGTGTATTTAGTGACAGACACTAAGCTCACATGAAGGCTATAATTATTATCATAAAATAAAATGACTTCAAAGCTTAATCTGTTTTTAGGACACATTCAAGATATAGTTTCCAAAACTCCAAATAGACTTCCTTGATGAACTCAAGCTCCTAATTGGATTTTTAAAAGTTTCATACAGGGAGAAAAAAAAAAACACAATTAACTTCAGGCATGGAGTCAGACTTGAGCGCCTCCCGCGAGTAATATTCACTCACGTACACACACTTGCCGGGAGGTCTCGTGCTCAGACGGACCGGCCGTGACTCCACACGCATTTCTCCATCCTGGGCTTTTCTTTCCCACTTGTTTATACTGTAGTTGTAGAATTTCACAACTAGCCCATAAATGCCACCGGCTCACGGGAAGATAAATCACAAGCGTTTGCCTGTGTGTGAAAAGCAAAGAAAACGTGAGTTATTGAGGTGTAGGAACGTCCATTCACACACAGAGACGTGGGGGCCGCTGTGGGAAACGGCCTACGTTACGACGCTCTCCTTTAAATGGCATCATAAAGCACACACGCGCGTTTACACTCGCTGACAAGTGCACGCAACAGTTTGCGGCATCTGTGTGTGTGTGTAAGCTGTTCCATCACCTCCCACTGTTAACATCTGCTCCGTTTAACGCTGCCACACTGATACATGCTAATAGAATCAAATGAATCACGCTGCCAGTTCTTATCACGTTACATGCTCTGCTCATGCGCTGATAGATGGCATTAATACAGCTCTACTGGAGAGAGAGTGCGTTGGCATGAAGACATGACTCGGAAAAAAATAGTTTTAGTAGAAACAAGATTAGCGTTTTTCTCTTTAAGACACAATCAAAGATGTTGTCAAAGGGAATTGTTTGACAAATGACAATAATACCATTTTTTAACAATCTGCTTCTAACATATGATAGACTAAGTTGAATTGCTCATTAATCAAGATGTTTTAGATGGATCAGCAAATAGACACATGAGACAATTGTTGACATACAATACGAATATAGAGCTCAGTTAGTTTGGTCTTACAAATGCTCCGGAAAGAAAAATCACAAATGAGATCTTAAAATTAAAAGTTTTAGAGGAGATCTCAATGATGCTCATATAATAAAGTCTGCAATCAAAGTTCTCATTAAGAGCTTAAACATTTTTTTAAAAAATTCTATTAAAACCACTTGCTATTTTCAAAAAAGGAGTCTTTTCCAGAGTTTCAGAGGAGATCTCAATGATTTCTCAAACTGTGTTCATATACTAAAGTCTGCATTCAAAAATCAAAGTTCTCATTAAGAGCCTAAACATTTCTCTTTTAATTCTATTGAAACCACATGCTATTTTCTAAAAATAAAGGGGTTTTGGCAGCGATGCCAACAATTCAGGTTCCATGAATGTTAAAGATTCTTCATGGATCCATTGACGCCAATAAAGGACCTTTATGTTTAGGAGTATATTGCCTTCTGTTATTGCTCGGGATAAGTCTGAGACAAAGATGAAACTTAAATGACACACAACTGAGAACTCAGTCGAGACTCCTGAGAAAGTCATCTTCAGACCAATAAATGTCCTGGTTGGTATCTTTGGCAAGAGAGTGCAGTTTGAGACAGTGCAGTTTGAAACTCCAGTGATATTAAAGGGTCTATTTCTCGGGAAAAAAAGTCTCCATTTGATCTCTATTTAATCTCATTGCTGTTTCTGAGAAATGGCAAAGTTAGAGAGACCTTCGAACCAAATGTAAGACAAATATCCTCTACACACAGTATTTTTGCACTGAATAAGCATGCAAACGAATGCTATTTTTGTATAATTACAACCAAGCCACTACACCCAGGTCTGTTTTCGTGGCTTCTTCAACAACAGAACTATTTGTTGAGTTGTTGTTGTCGTCTAGATGAGGAGATCTCAAGAACGAGATCGTCCATCGGCAGGAACAATGACAGCGTCTGACCCAGTATTGATGCAGCGGCATTTGGACCCCGTCCCGTCGCACATCCAAGACACGAGGAGCACACGACCACCACAATCCTTCATTGATGTCTGTGCAAAATCAATAAAAATGATCTCGGGAGTCCATACGCCATTTGGCAGCTCCATTTTGTGATGTCTTCACGAAAGAATATAGGAGACATACTGTACAATGGGCCAGCCGAGCGCATGTAATTTGTCAAGCTAATCTGCTGCAGTCTTACATTGATTTTTTTTTCCCCCCTTTCTTTTCGGACTCCTTAGCCTCTGGTCATTACAGCACAAAAACTTACTTAATCATACAGTGTGTTAATGTACGGGTCACAATAACGTCCATTTTCTTGCCCTCTGGAAATTTCTTTGCTTTCTTCTCCTTTGCTGGAGAATCTTTTTATGGGTCAGTGTCCCTCTGCAGTTAATGTTGGGAAGATGGCCAGGAACGGGTGAGTTCGGGAACAAGAACTCTGCTAATATGTATGTCATCTATTAAATAATGAAATAAATGGATTAAAAAGACACATATTTTGATTATATTGCGAGTGGCCACATAAAGATGTTTTCTGAATTACACCACACCAAAAGGCCAGTTTTTTTCCTCGACATTGCAAATTTGTGAGGCCTTTTGATGGTCCTTTTGAAGGTCTAAGCAAGTAAATGTGAAAGTTGATACAAAATGGTTAGCTCTCTAAATTCACATTTGGATTAGCCTATTCAACATAATATGAAAATAGCGATTGTACACCAGTGACCACAACTGTAAACAGCATTCAGTTAATCTAATTTACTGTAATAATTGGCAGAATTTAAAGGAGTATTCTGGTGCAAGCTAAGCTTAATGTTGATTACCACAAAAATGATTTTAACTAATCCCTCCTTTTCTCTAAATAAGCAAACATTTAGGTTACCGTGAGGCGCTTACAATGGGGGAAGTCTTCCTGGCTTACTGCTTTATTATAAAGCATGCTGTGACATTGGCCAGCAGTGCATTAAATGCATGGCGATAATGCAGCGAGGCCCTAAACCCGCGTGCAAAACACGGCATTACGCTTCTCTCGGCGTACTCTAGCATGCCGTTTCCATAATGGCACAAACAGATGGGGAATTGTTACTATCTGGCATCTTTTTAAATAATCTAGGTATATCCATTGCACTTGGATGTTGCAGGCTTTTGAATCTGTGTTTGTCCTGTTTGCCAAACCTATCATTTACACCAGGGCTCTTAAAGGAAGAAAAGCCCCCCTCTTATGGCATATGTGTCACCCTCTCTCTTTAAGGCTTTACCCCTTGTGCGCTTATCTGCTCCAGTCAAATGTATTTCTTATCGGGAGGGGAAAAAAAGTCAGGGAAGCTGCCTGACAATACGGCGTTATCAAATTTCCTCAGCCCAGTCGGCGTGTCATTCAGTCAGTCAGATGGTCTCGGGTTTGATTGATGGATGGGCTTCGTGACAAATAAAACCTGGATCAACAGCTTTGCACCTCTCTCCTCATCGGAGACCCGCGCGAAACATTTCGCCGTGACAAAGGCGGGATTACGGATGCATTAGCCCGCCATCGACCACAGGCCTTCTAGTGCTGTCAATACTTTGCACATAATAACCTGAAGCGACGATAAGGAAACAAAAGGAGGGGAGATAGGCGGCGAAAAGGAAAAATAAATCAATGGGAGAGTGGGGGAAAGTTTTTCAAAGACACACATGCACCGTCAGAGCGGAGGGAAGAATTTTCCGCCGCCGCCGCCGGATAATGGCCTCTGACACGAGGACAATGAGCCCTGAGGGTCCATCGGCGGTCAGTCGAGCGACCGCGATGGGCTCCGATAAGGGCCGAGACGACTCGTGCCACCCCCGCATTCAATTACGCCATTAATCTCTGCATTAACTTGAGTGACTTTTATGCCCGGGCTTCGATGCGTCTCGGATGCCTTCCAGATATATCCTTTCATATGGATTAAATTATATCCCTTTATGCTCTACACCAACAGCGTGGTGTACAGCTCACTCCAGAAACACGTTTACGGCGCGGCGCCCGCACCGCCGCAGTCTCGCCCCGCGTGGCGTATCTGTAATGGCACTTCAAAGTACTTCTCAAATCGGCGAAGGCTTCAGCAAATGACTGACTGAGAGAGAGAGAGAGAGAGAGAGAGGGGCCCAAGGTAATTGTTTCACCAATCCTAATTAATTAATTTCCTCCACCCTGTTTGCGCCGGCGTTCACACGGTTAGGGGCCGCCTCGGCAGGTAATAATAAATAAATAACTGAAGGCAGGCTTCTGGAAAATTAATGAGAAAAGAGAAAAGAGGCCCTACATGTTCTGTCTGCCGAGGACCGAAACACAAAGGCACAATAAAGCGCCGAACAAACAGTTCCTTAAAAAAAAATCGCCCAGAAACAGTGAGCAAATTCAATTACAGAAGTAATTAGAAGATATAGGGCGAGACTGCCTTTTGGGACTGTGCCAGGAAACATGAATTAATAAGACAGAATAGGAGGAGGCCGTTGTAGTAATTAAGAGGCAATCACCTATGTCAATGAATACCTAAAAACAGGAGGGAAAACTATTAATTCAGTGATCAAAAATATTTTCGAGATGATTAATACAGCAAATTCATTTAAAAAGACTAATTTCTGGGAAGATAGCAAGACAATTGCACATAATGTGCTCTTTCTGGCATTTATATTGCTAATTAAATTTCGATCATTTGCCGAGGTATTTTCGAATCTGTAAAACAGCACAGACAGCATTTGCCAAAAAATGGTCTCAGGCACTTACGGATACATGCATCAGGAGAGGAATTTGCTTTAATTTCAGTGTGTGTGTGTGTGGTGTGTGTGTGTGTGTGTGTGTGTGTGTGTGTATGTGTGTGTGTGCGCGCATGCACTTAGGGGTAAACTAAAAAAGTTCCAAACTAAAGCTTTTGTTACTTAAGATAATATTTTGAGCTTCTATTTATTAAACCAATCTAGTTTGTTGTATTAACTAAACAATTTTTATTTCATTAAACAAGATTTAAGTTTTTTTAAGTTAAACCAACAATTTTCAACCTTTTTTTTTCTAAGAGTGTGGAAGCCGTAACGCCAATAAAGAACCTTTCTTTTCAAGAGTGTACAGCATAAAGCATGAAACAAATCTCAGAAAAGAGACCTGGCAGAATTATATTTTACTTTAAGTCATGCATTAAAAACGAATGCATTTCAAAACATCTTCAGAATCGAATACGACTCCAAGCCAGATGGTCTAATTTCCAGAGGAGATATTAAAGAAAATGTAATTTAGTCATATTCAAATTCCTCCATCTAAAGGACAAAATAGATGCTAAATATGAGGGCTGCTTTAATTTTACCTAAAAAGATCTTTGGGACGGATCAGTCATTCTTTCTGTAAAATGCCAGATTTCCCATGCACTCGACATTAACATATTCATATGTGTTAGCGGTTAAAGCCATTTTTTTGCAGATACGCGAGGCAAATTCCACTTAATATTATCAGAAGCGAGAATCTGACGGCATAAAAGACCAATTGCCTGAGGGGAAGGGATAACACTAATATGCTTTCAAATTTCAGCGCAATACCAGCCGCATATTTACACCGCGAGGTATATCATTTACTGCAGCGTTTGGATGGACACGAAGGGCCATTCGGTTTATCGTCCGCTCCCCAACTTCAATTATCGCTTAAATAGACTTAATATTGAAGATCAAAACGATGAGCGTCGACTTGACTGAAGTCCAGAAGAGGCCTAATGCTCGGCCAGTCACCAAAACAAATGGACTTAGCCGCGTGATTAGCGCTCGAGTGTCAAACGCTCGCTTCGTTTCCGCCGAGACAAAGTTTGTGTGCGACGGTGTCAAACCCTTAAATGATTTATCCCGATTCAAGCCTTCGCTGAAACGCCTAATTTGCTATTCAAAGCTATTGGAGGCCCGTTCGGATAAATGAGAGTGATTAAAACCAAGATTGCAACCACATAAGTTGTCGCTCAAGAACGTTGGAGGGACATCTGGTGTCAGCGAGACCTGAGACGGTTAACAGGGGGATGAGAAGTTTCCCTCTTCACTGCCTGGCATCCAGTTGGCACAGTGCGCTTTGGTTGAGTGCCAGCGAGTCTGCCATCTGTGTCCTTTAACCCTAAAGATGACAGATGTGGAGGCAGAGTGATTTGAGATTCAGCTCCGTAAACGAGAAGTGGTGCGACTCGCGAGCGTTTCCTGTCGTTCACAACCAGCCTAAATGAGCTCCATCAATTAGAAAAGTGCTCGAATTAAATCCCTTTTCTTTTCCGTACAGATGAGATTGTGGGAGAGTTGAAACTTGAGGGGGACAAATGATGGGCAACCTTTGATTGGAGTTTCACAGGAAACTACAAAACGATAGTTTTAGACACTATTATTTATATTAAGCATAAACCATATTTTTATTTCAGAGAACAATATGTTTAATAAAAGCCACTATTGCTATAGCTAACCCTAATTCATCAAATATGAGTTTTGTTTTGGCAGACACTAAAATGGGGAATCCTTTAGACTTGAGCTAGTACTGTATTTCACACGCACTAAAACACTCAGAACACCAACAATACCACAGCAGTGTGATGGTGTTTTTGCTTGGGGATAAAAAAAGCCTTTTATAAACTTTTTCAAATAATTCAAAAGAAAAATGGTCACACTTTAGATTAGGCTCCAATTCTCACTATTAACTAACTATTAGCTATGACTTCTTGCCTCAATAAACTCCTAACTACTGCTTGTTAATAGTTAGTAAGGTAGTTGTTGTAGTTGTTAAGTTTAGGTATCGGGTGGATTAAGGGATGTAGAATATGATCAAGAATAAGACATTAATATGTTCTTCATAAGTACTAATAAACAGCAAATATCCTGGTAATAAACATGATACAGTTTTTTTCAGTCGCTAACAAGCGTGTGTCCAGCCAGTTGTCACATTTTCAAAACTCTAAACACAATTAGCACAGCATCGGTCTTTTGTGGCCATACCATTCACACATTTCATGTCGTTTTCAAACAGTATGCTGTCAGTGAACACATTTCCACAATGCTTACATTTTCTTAACAGACAAGCTATACCTCCCAACAAAACTATGGATTGTTTTTGTAGTATTTACGAATGTTAACACACAACATCCCACAATAGCAAAAACAATATTCCAAACCTTAGATACAGTATAAAAACCTCTGCTTCTGCAATGATCAGTTCAAAAACAATATATCTCAGCTGATAACAAACAAAAAAAAATATAATTGACACAGAGCTGATTTATGTTGGGTAAATTGTGCCAACCACAGCTGATTCCAGACTGGCTTAGACTGGCTTAGAGTGGCAGGGGTTGTTTTTTTCTATTACATTGACACTTATACAGTAAAAGGAGGAGAAGGGAGAAGAGCAGGCCCAGTGAGAGATGCAGTGAGCCAGTGGACCCTATAATACCGAGCGCATCCTTGCCTTTCTCAATGATCTCCACCAGCGCCTGGTTCCAGAGCAGCGCCTGGTTCTCATGAAAACATGAGGACCTTTGTAATTACCTGGGACAATGTGGCTTTCCATCATTCTCAAGCAATAACAACATTATTTGAAGTCCACCCAAGACTGGTAAGTCTCTTCCTTCCACCCTATTCACCTTTCCTCAACCCCATAGAGGAGTTATTTTCTGCATGGAGGTGGAAGGTTTATGACCATCAGTCACATGACCAGATGTCCCTCCTTGAAGCCATGGATGCTGGTGCAGGGACATCAGTTCATGATTGCCAAGGGTGGATCCAACATACCAAGCGGTTTTATCCCAGGTGCACTTTTTCTGTTCTATCATACCGTGTTTCTACTGTACCTCCTGTAGTAAACAGTAAAGGATTTGCTTTTACTGGAATGCTTTTGAATGTGAACATTACTAC
>NC_136895.1:5562801-5570301 GCF_949152265.1 Phoxinus phoxinus
GCTGCTGCTGCTACTACTACTACTACTACTACTAATAATAATAATAATAATAATAAAAAAACTAGTAATAATACTGCTGCTGCTGCCACTACTACTGCTGCTGCTGGTGGTGGTACTACTGCTGCTGCTACTACTACTACTACTACTACTAATAATTTTAATAATAATACTGCTGCTGCTACAACTAATAATAATATTACAACTAATAATAATACTGCTGCTGCCGCTACTATTCCTGCTGCTACTACTACTACTACTACTACTAACAATAATAAAAATACTAATAATAATACTGATACTGCTGCTGCTACTACTAATAATAATAATACTGCTGCTGCTGCTGCTACTACTAATAATAATAATACTGCTGCTGCTGCTATTACTACTAATAATAATAATACTGCTGCTGCTGCTATTACTGCTAACAATAATACTGTTGCTGCTGCCGCTACTACTGCTGCTGCTGCTACTACTACTAATAATAATAAAAATACTAATAATAATACTGATGCTGCTGCCACTACTACTGCTGCTGCTGCTGCTGCTGCTACTAATAATAATAATAATACTGCTGCTGCTGCTATTACTACTAATAATAATAATACTGCTGCTGCTGCTATTACTGCTAACAATAATACTGTTGCTGCTGCCGCTACTACTGCTGCTGCTACTACTACTAATAATAATAATACTGCTGCTGCTACTACTACTACTAATAATAATAATAATGCTGCTGCTGCTACTAATAATAATAATACTGCTGCTGCTGCTACTACTACTAATAATAATACTGCTGCTACTACTACTAATAATAATACTGCTGCTGCTGCTACTACTAATAATAATACTGCTGCTGCTGCTACTACTAATAATAATAATGCTGCTGCTGCTGCTACTACTAATAATAATACTGCTGCTGCTGCTACTACTACTACTAATAATGCTGCTGCTGCTGCTACTACTACTAATAATACTGCTGCTGCTACTACTACTAATAATAATAATGCTGCTGCTGCTACTACTACTAACAATAATACTGCTGCTGCTGCTGCTACTACTACTACTACTAATGCTGCTGCTGCTGCTACTACTAATAATAATACTGCTGCTGCTGCTACTACTACTAATAATAATGCTGCTGCTGCTACTACTACTACTAATAATAATAATACTGCTGCTGCTGCTACTACACCTGCTGCTAATACTACTACTACTACTACTGCTGCTGCAGCTGCTGTTGCTACTAATACTATTGATGCTGCTGCTATGACCATTAGTTATACTACTGCTGCTGCTGCTGCTACTACTACTACTACTAATAATAATAATTATTATTATTATACTGCTGATACTACTACTACTATATATTATTTTAGAATTATCATTCATGTATTATTATTTTTTAAATATTTTTTTAAATGATTATTATTCTTATTATTAAGATGTCACAACTGTAAGAATTCATTCAGTATAGCCAATATTTCATTATCACCATCATCATCATAATTAAACATTCAAATTATGTATTGCATCAAATTTCATTTTTAATGCCAAATATGATGATTAATGAGGATCTTGGAGAATTCTCTTTGATTACTTTGATTAGTCCAGCTGTATTGCACTGTATTGCTGTATTTGTGGTGTCCAAACCTATTTAAAGTGGGCCCTCTTTTGAGTCCTGCATTGATATTGACTCTAGAGTCTTGGACATGGTTTCGCTTTGCAGACTCATTTTCGTTACAGTTGTGAGCACCTCGGCACAAAGCTCGAGAAGGCCTTTGCCTTCTGATTACAGTCTCATCTGCGGTTCGCAAGCACCTCAAAGCCCTGCCAGGTAAAATTGCCGTCTCCCCCTTGGCCCCCCTTTTGTAACATCAAGCTCTGTATCCCAGCCCGGCTGCACCCTCGCTGGCTCATTCTTTACCCAAATGACAGTGTTTTTGGCCCAGTAATGGCTCTCATTTTCTCAGCACCCAGCGGTAGCTTACTTTTCATCAGGCTGGATCACTACAGCAGGTCTTCCTCTCAGTCGAGCACTAAAGAGCCCATGAAACCCCCTACAAACAAATACATCATCTACATCCCCCCCCCCCCCCTCCCTCCCTAAATAAATACCATCAGAGACACAGACTCAACTGCTAAACTGACAACACTGAGACTCTGTGTTACTTAGACATCGCTGAAATTAAAATGCTACCAACAGTCTAAAGCTTCGTATTGTTATAGTATCTTGCTTGTGTCTTGCATCCTTTGAATGAATGAATGAATGAATGAATGAATGAATGAATGAATGAATGAATGAATGAATGAATGAATGAATGAATGAATGAATGAATGAATGAATGAATGAATGAATACTAATATCCAGGTCTAGGTAGATTTACTTATTTATTTATTTATTTATTTTGAATCTACATTTTTGAAAATCTGATCAATGTATACACGCACCAAGAAAATGGTTATATATTTAACCTAAAAGACACTTAAATAGAACATCATAAATACACTTCATAAATAGAACATTTTCGGTAAATAGATCATTTTATGGGTTTAGTTTTAATTAATCCATTTTTAATCCTAATTAAATTTGATGAATTAAACAGCTCCCAAACACTTCATCACTTGAAGAAAAAACCCCAGAAATAACACGTTAAACATTAAAGTATTATGAAATGATTTAAAACATTTCTCATAGAACCTTTTGGCATTAAGTGTTCTTTCAAATTGAGTCAAGAACCCTAGGGTTCATATATAGAGGATTCTAGGGTTCTAGGGTTCTATATAGAAGGTTAGGGTTCTATATAGAGGGTTCTAGGGTTCTATATTGAGGGTTAATGTTCTGTATAGAGGATTCTAGGGTTCTGTATAGAGGGTTCTAGGGTTCTATATAGAGGGTTAGGATTCTATATAGAGGATTCTAGGGTTCTATATAGAGGGTTCTAGGGTTCTAGGGTTCTATATAGAAGGTTAGGGTTCTATATAGAGGGTTCTAGGGTTCTATATAGAGGGTTAGGGTTCTATATAGAGGATTCTAGGGTTCTATATAGAGGGTTCTAGGGTTCTATATTGAGGGTTCTAGGGTTCTATATTGAGGGTTAGGGTTCTATATAGAGGGTTAGGGTTCTATATAGAGGATTCTAGGGTTCTATATAGAGGGTTAGGGTTCTATATAGAGGATTCTAGGGTTCTATATAGAGGGTTAGGGTTCTATATAGAGGATTCTAGGGTTCTATATAGAGGGTTCTAGGGTTCTATATTGAGGGTTAAGGTTCTATATAGAGGATTCTAGGGTTCTATATTGAGGGTTAGGGTTCTATATAGAACCCCACGGAACCTTTTCTTTTAGGAGTATTATATATTGTGCATGACAGATTTCAGTTTGTAACACTTTCTATAATTATGCGCACACATATATATATCACATACCAATAATTATATAAATCACATACCATTAAAAAAGAATATCTGGTCAAATTAGTAAAGCACAAAACTTGGGAAATTCTGTAAGAGAAATTCTTCTCCTTTTTATCTCATTCTTTGACTAACCGTTGAAAATTTGATAAAAGTCCCATTTACTTGTTTTGACTCTGGGAAAAGCTCGACCCGCTGGATATTTCCCAGAATGCCGACTTGACATGAATCAAATCCATACATCTTGATTTGGGCGACAGTCACGGTCTTTGTGATTTGAAAAGCTCAGTGGTTTCTTTTCCCTTTTGTGGAAGCTAAATTAAACAACTGTTGTTGACCCTCATTATATGGGAACACACAGCTAGTGTGCTGCGGTCTTACCCTGGGGACTCACCATCAGAGGAATCCCTGTAATCCCACAACACACACTCACACACACACACACTTGCACCTACATTCGGCATGCAAACAAATGTGTATCCATTACCACTGCACAATAAAATCATTCCATCATATCAACGTGTTTCCATTAAAAAATGTATGAGTGACATAGGATGTCATCAAATCCGACAGCAAAAGTGCTAGGAAAACAATTCAATACATACGTTTATTTTTATTTATCATTTATTGATAATGTACGTACTGATGATTAATGACTAATAAACAACATGATTTCAAGTGAAAACGCTTCATCCCAGCAACTTTTTTGAAATATCATGCTCTCAGATAAGACATGTTCGAGCATTGTTTTAAAGAAAATATTAAATTAGTGTTTACTACATTGTAATTACATATGTAAGTACTATGCAATAACGTGTAATAAATAAAAAAATGTTTTTTGTCAATGTTATTATAATTATGATTAATTACATTTAGATTAAGCACACGAAACAACTAAATTAATGAAAACTTCCAATATTTACCAAATATTTATTTTAGTGTGAAGTTAAAAAAAAATAAGTTGCACTTTATTTTAAGGTGTCTTTGGTACAGTAATTATACATTTATAATAATAGTAATATTAAGTAACGACATGTACTTACTATAGTATAGGGTTAGGGTTTGGTTTAAGGTTAGTTGCATGTAATTATGCATAATTTATAGTTGTTACTGTAGTAACTACATGTAACAATGACAAAATAAAATAAAGTGTTACAATAAATCTACAGCAATAACTATAAATAATGCATAATTACATGCAACTAACCCTAAACCAAACCCTATTTCAAGCCCTATAGTAAGTACAGTTAGTTAATATTACTCAGTACTTACATGTATTACACAGTAACAAAGACATCATCAAATAAAGTGTAACTGAAAATGCAAACCTGTATATTACTTTGCAATTACATATACAAGTGCATATACCCACAGAACAACATAAATGAAAAAGGTAAATATGTTCGTGTAAATATAACAACATGTATTAGCATTATAAATGTAATTATATTTTAATTGTGTAACAAAATAAATGATTCAATGCAAAATAAAAAATAAGCTCTAAAGGGTGAAATGATAAAACCAGTACATCCCAGCATTGCACTTTTGGAGTGTGGAGCTCTCCGATTCGGATCCAGCATTCTCTGAATAAAGGTATTGTTGTTCAATTAACTGCTTATATGATTTCCCCTCTAATCCTATTCCGATCCCCTGTTCATCGGGCCGGTCTGAAGTGCTGGACGTGGCTGTATTCCTGTGGCGCTCTCTGATATGCAGCGTTTGCCTGTGCCAGTGAAGCTCAGATCAGGTCTTAACGTTGTATTGTGTTCGGTTGAAGCAGATCTGCTCTATTATATCAACAGCAGTGCCTTCCCAGCATTCCCAGCAGAGCACTGAGCGCAGGCCAGACCGGGGAACAGGCAAGTTCACACATTTACCCCAAAGAAATCTGCTTTATTCAGGTTTTGAAAGAGTAACGATTGGCAAAAACCTATTTTATGTGTCACATTTCAAATGCATATATATATATATATATATATAAAATAGAAAATACAAAATAAAAGTTTGTGTTTACATAACGTGTGTGTGTACTGTGTATAATTATTTTGTATATATAAATACACACATATGCATGTATATATTTAAGAAATATTTGCAAGTATATCATTTATATGAATACATCATTTTTAATTATATTTAAATATAAATATTTTATATATAAATAACACATTTTTATTAAATATATACATGCATGTGTGTGTATTTATATATACAAAATAATTACAAAATAATGTAAGTATCTGTACACACACATATATTATGTAAACACAAACTTTTATTTTGGGTGCGATTAATCACGATTAATCATTGCCCAGCACTAATATATATATATACATACATTAGGGTTGGACAACGATTAATCGCGATTAATTAACGATTAATTGCGATCGTGATTAATCGCACCCAAAATAAAAGTTTTTATTATATATATATATAAAATATATAATTTTCAATTATTAAATTGTGCGTACATAGATAAGATTAGATGTAGATTACAGACTAACTCATTCAGTACAATGCCATTAGTATTAAAGTGCTTGTTTGACCCGCTCTCTGCCATAAACTGTGACATGGTAATGGGAAGTCAAGCAGATGTCAGAGAAGAGGCGCATATGTTTCTGACACCCATCCACAGAGCATCACGGACACGTGTATATTAAGCCGAGTGGACATGTTCACATCCCAACAAGTGGGACACAAAGCTAATTTAGCGGCTTCAGTTCAGCAGCGCTCAAAAGAACGGACAGGGTAAGTTGAAAACAAAAGTGTCTGAAGAGTAATGCCAGTTCCTGGAGGTTTAGGCCAGAGGCATGCCAGAGCGGAAGACACGGATGGACACACAGTACTAAACCCCCTGGCCTGACTACTTCTGTGAGCGGCACGGACAAGCGGACAAGATGCGCTTACAAAGCAGACATTATTTATGAAGATTTTAAATATGAACAGTTATTGGTTGATACTGACAAGAGCCCATTTAAGTCTTAAAAAAAAAAGCATGCTATGATTTGTGTTATATTTTGAAATGTCTTAAAGACACTAAATAAAAACTGCTCTCAGCTAAAGCAAAACATAAATGGAAAAACTCTTGCAAAATGGATGAACATGATATTTAAGAAAATTGTTTGATTTCACTAGCTTTAAAAGAATTAATATGTTTTCTGAAGCTCTGTAATCAAGTCAAAACAACCGTTTTGAAGTTGCTTTACAACATAAACATAATTCCTGTGATCAAAGTGACTGAATTACACATTTAAGCTGATCAGAAACCTCAATGAGATTAGGGCATAATAAAATGACAGGCAAAAGTAAACAGTTTAACAGCAAACTGTTTAATTTATGTTGTGAATTATATGTTGAAAGTAAATGCAACATAAAACATTGCAATTATGTTTCGATTCGCTTTGAAAGTGTCAATTTGCAAACCATTTGGCGTCCTAATCATCAATCACTTTAATACTGCCAAAATATAATCAGATTGTTTACAATGTTTTATATCCCCCGCTCCCCCCCCCGAATAACTATTGACATTATTTCAGGCTTTTTTTTTTTAAATAAACCACGATTGTTAACCGTGTCCCAAACACAATGTGCTCAAAACCTCACTCAAATAATACATTTCATGTCGTGGGTGTCTCCGACCACCCAGCCGCTTGGAGCTGGATTTTTCCCACTTGTGAGCTTACGGCCACATGTGCTCTTAGCCTGACTTAATGTCTACCTTTAAAACCAGGCATCCAAACAGAGCGCGATGAAGCTTTATAGACCGCAACACTCGCGAAAAAACATAAAAGACGGTGCATTTACTGTCCGCCAGGCTTACCATCACTGTACTACATTAACATCTCTTCCCTTTTCAGAGATGTTGCTTCCTTGCACAGCCGACAACTTGCGCTTTTGTTGCGTTCACTCACTTAGAGTGCATGTAATGGCAGAAATGGATAATGAAGAGGCAGGGGAGGCGAAAACACACACGCACAAAAGGAGATCTCAGAAAAGGATCCCCGCCATGCGCTACTCTGCAGCTCGGAGCCGTGGGGCAGGAGGCAGCATCTTTAGGGTGTACCCAAGCAGCACTAAACTCCAGTGTCC
>NC_136895.1:5572801-5635301 GCF_949152265.1 Phoxinus phoxinus
AAAGCGACGTACTGTAAAAGCCTCAAGAGTAAATTACATGTTGCTAAAATTCCCCTTCACTCAGCCCTATACAATGGCAAGCAAACAAAAAAAAAAAGTTTCCTTTTTGCCAGTTCTGTGGCACTGTAGATTTGGCCTTCCCTGCCAAGTGCAGAAAGAACTTGACAGCTTCTTTAAATGGTGCGGCACAAAAGCTCTTGAATGAGGGATGGTACCCGGGCAGGACTGCCATTCTGCAGAACCACGACCATTATTTGCATTGAAAACAGAGAGGCTTGAGAAGAACAGATAAGACATATCTGAATATGAGCTGGGACACTCCAACTAACCCTGGGAGGGGGGGTTCTTCTCGTCGAGCTTCTTAATGAATTGTAATTCATTCCATATAAACAGTGTGTAGAAGCAAACGGGGGAGAACTGGCCGTTGGTGTACGTGTACCCCAAGGGTTTTTATGTTAAATGCTAATTGGACGACGGCGTTCTTTGTGAATAGATTCCATTTCTGATTTTCAAGGACTCAAGGTTCACGCAAACACACTACTGCCATCCATATGAATCTGCACCCTCGAAAATAACCAATCACACAAAAAGCTCAGATGAGGCCTTCCTTCCAAATGTGGCAAGCATTTTTTTTTTATTCCTCCTTTTCCCTAAGCCTGCCTTCCTGAAAGGCCTAAGAAAGTAAGAATGAAATGGGAGGGGAAGTCTAGGGCCTGTGTGTGTCTGCCCAGAGAACTCAGCTGCCAACAAGAGATATGGGAACAATCCAAAAAGAAAACCCTTTTCAAGGCCTTTCAATCGCAGCAGATGGGACCCAACCAAGAAGGCATCAACTTTGGGAAAGAGTGGCCTATTCACTAACGGCAGTGGAAGAGGGGCTTCTATACTCGCCGTCCAACATTTAAGCGCATTACTGAAACAGAGGAGCTAATGTGGCCAACATATTTAAAGCCTCTCAAAGTGACCTGCACGTCCCGACAGACTTCGGCTCAAAGCAAAGACTTTCTCAAGACTCAGAGAACTACCCCATCTCTTGTGCCCTCTCAACCCGATTAACGCTACGATGCAAATGCAGTAAAATAAATTCACGATTTTGTCATTACTCTTACTATATCAAGGCAAAAAACACTGAACGTGATTGAACATGATGATATTCAGATTAGATAATGTGCTCTTCCTCCAAAACATCTTTGATTTGTTTTATCTTTCGCGCTGAAGGATGAGATGTTTTTCCAACGTTTTATTAATGGATCTCAGTGGGGAACACTCAAATGGATATCAACAACTGGATAAGAGCAGAGGAGACGCCAGCGGTGTTGACACACACCTCATGCTGGCTCCCACCTCTCGTGTGCCAATCTGTGCGCTTTAATTGTTCATTCGCTCAGTGAATACATAAATAGGTCTCGGGATCTGGTCATGGAAATGAAGCTATTTTTAGACTCAAATTGCTGCTTCACATTTCCATGGAAATCATCCTCCATCTTTTTTTTTTTCTCATTTCATTTCAATTCATGCATAATGCACTCTAGTCCGCAAACACACATTTATATTGCTGTAATGGTCGTGAAACCACATTATGATTTAATGTGGTATAATATAATAAAGGGGGAATCATGAAACCTGACTGTAATGTCAAGGCTGTTCTGATTTAAAAGCGATATTTTGTACATACGGTCCGGCTCAAGACCGCACATCAACAGGCTGATGAATCAGAGGTCAAGCCCCATTCCCTGACCTGAGGTCAGTTATAAGCCGTTGGCTCCTCCTTCTTTTCACATTCATAAATACTGTTAAACTAAACCTTCATGAGCATGACCAGAGAATTTGATGTCGTAAAAATTGTTTTATTTGCTGCAGTTTAACCTCAATTCATTGGGTCATGGAAAAGGATCATGAATATATAAAGAAACATAATTCCATATGAATATATTCCTTCCATTTTACCAGTGATGAAATTTCACTTTGCACATATTAATATTTTTAGCACATATGTTTATTTTATCGATATATTTATTTTATCTTTTATTTAAGGCACCAGATTATAGGTAAAATATTATATTTATAATATACACTACCGTAATGTACGATTTGTTTGCACCAAGGCTGCATTTCTTTTAATTAAAAATACAGTAAAAACACTAAGATCATCAAATATTATTACAATTGAAAGCTACTTTTTTTTTTTATGGAATTTATTTGTGTGCAATTTACTTTGCACACGAATTGCACACGGTTTTCATTGTCACATGATCCTTCAGAAACCAAGATGTTCTGCTCAAGAACCATTTCTTATCATTTTCAGTGTTGAAAACGGTTGTGCTAGTTTATACAATAATAATCATCTATAAATATGAAATGCATGTCACATGCACAGCATTGCTTCTCATACATAACTTGCCTTTTTATATTCATGTAGGTCAGTTGCAAGAACATTGTGACAACAAGGGTTTGATTCCATACACGCATATTGATAAAATTTATGATTTAAATGCACTTTTAATAAAAGCATCTGCTCAATGCATGCATGTACATGTACACTCTAAAAAATGCTGGGTTGTTTTAACCCAATTTTGGGTCAAATATGGACAAACCCAAACGTTGGATCAAAAATGCAATTTAAAAATGTAACCCAATGGCTGGGTTAAAATTGGGTTAAAACAACCCAGCATGTTTTAGAGAAAACATCACTACTGAAAATGTATCATATCCTTATTTTCTAATAGTTACATAACAGTACAGTAACAAAATGTAGCTAGTTAGCATTAGCTCCCAACCTAAATCAGTATTATTTTCAGAAGATATTATGTTCCCTCCTAACTCTTAAAAATGTTTGGACAGTGTAAATGTGTATAATGAAACGGACAGGTTAGTATCTGTGATTGTGTGTGTGTGTCTGCAGAGGAAAGCTTCAGTTGAGAGGCACACTTTGACACCTCCCTTTAAGCCTCTAGTCCAAACAAGCCGCTCGACAAGGTGAGGCAGGAGTCCTGCTTTTGTTTCTCCCAGCGGGAATCTGAACATCATTCATCACTTACGTCAAGACTTCAGCTCAAACACATTGTGTGATTAGCATGTCGAGATCATTGTCTCGGGTAACGTGGTGTGGTCAGACAGGCAGAAGGTGCTCCGGCTAATCAATTAATCAAAACTTGATCTAAACAGATGACAATCATAGTATGTGTGGGCATGGAAATGATTAGCAATATTGAATTATTATACAGGTTAACATGTGGCCGGCTGCAAGTGACAACAATATATTGAACTGCCATTACAATTTTACATTTGAGAACAGTAAAGTGGTGATTTCTCCATTTAAAGATGCCTACACAACTGTGTAACTAGACTACTGCAATCCTGTTCATATACAGACAATTATATTTGAAGACTTATGCTCACCAAGATAAAAAATACAGTTATATTGTAAAATATTACAATGTAAAATAACTGTTTTTTTTTTTTTTAATAAGTTTTTTTTTTCCGTGGCACCATAAATGGTCAATTTTTGAATGTTGATGCTCTATAAACATTTCTTATCATTATCTATGTTAAGTTGTGCACTAAGTTGTGCCACTTAATCTTTGTGTGTGTGTGTGTGTGTGTGTGTGTGTGTGTGTGCTGTGTGTGTGTGTGTGTGGTGTGTGTGTGTGTGTGTGTGTGTGTGTGTGTGTGTGTGTGTGTGTGTGTGTGTGTGTGTGTGTGTGTGTGTGTGTGTGTAAACAGTGACATCTTTTCCAGAATTGTTTGGTGAATAGAGAGTTTAAAAATAACATAATTTATTTAAAACATTTTCAGACAGAGATAGACAGACAGACAGAGAGGGATGGATGGATGGACTGACGGACAGACAGACAGACAGACAGACAGACAGACAGACAGACAGACAGACAGATAGATAGATAGATAGATAGATAGATAGATAGATAGATAGATAGATAGATAGATAGATAGATAGATAGATAGATAGATAGATAGATAGATAGATAGATAGATAGATAGACAGACATAGATAGACAGACAGACAGACAGACAGATAGATAGATAGATAGATAGATAGATAGATAGATAGATAGATAGATAGATAGATAGATAGATAGATAGATAGATAGATAGATAGATAGATAGATAGATAGATAGACAGACAGACAGACATAGATAGACAGACAGACAGAGAGACAGACAGACAGACAGACAGACAGACAGACAGACAGACAGAGAGAGAGATAGATAGATAGATAGATAGATAGATAGATAGATAGATAGATAGATAGATAGATAGATAGATAGATAGATAGATAGACAGACAGACAGACAGACAGACAGACAGACATAGACAGACAGACAGACAGAGATAGACAGACAGACAGACATAGACAGACAGACAGACAGACAGACAGACAGACAGACAGACAGAGATAGATAGATAGATAGATAGATAGATAGATAGATAGATAGATAGATAGATAGATAGATAGATAGATAGATAGATAGATAGATAGATAGATAGATAGATAGATGAAGTGATTGTTTATCTCCATCAGTAATAACTGTAAAGTCATTATGAGTGAGTGTAGAGTCGCGGGCTGGAGGAGAAACACTAGTAGAGGCGTCTCTGCTCTGCTGAAGAGTAAACACAGACTCCTGCTGTTAAACAGTAGCTCCGCAAGAGTCTCTTCACACCCCGGTGAGTGAAGCGCAACATAAAACCCTCCCCGGGGAGGTGTGAGGTCTCTCGCTGGCCTCGGCAGGGGACATCTCCTCGGGCCGGCCCTAAAGCTGGAGGAAGTGTTGCTTTAATGAGCTGCTAATACTGGCCCTGAGGCGCTGGACGCTACGCTCACACACACACTAAACACACAACCATTAGCGGGATTCATGAGAAACTTCAAATTGCTGAAATCTTTGACTTTTGAAATCTAACATTGTTAGATTATCTTGAAGAATAAATCTTAGTGAAAAGCCTTTGCGAAAGGGTCATTGTTATTATTGTTAACTGTCAACTAAGACTATTAAAAGACATTTTTGATCATTAAAATAAAGCTGAAATATTAGCTAAAAAAAATTAAGTAAAGAAAAGTTGCCTTGAAAGAAATGTTGCTTTTGCAATTAACTTTAATAAGTTCAAGTCGAAGCACTAAATGTACTGCAAATAAACTGGAAGATAGAAATAAATACATAAAAAAACAAACAAAAAAAGAACAAAAACTGAAATAAAATAAAATAAAACCTAAACTATCATTAAACATCTTTAAAAAAACAACCTTTTTTTTTTTTTACAAAGTATTTGACCTTTTTTGACACAGCAAATTAGACTGTACAATGTCATTTGGTACAACTAACCAAAAACATGTTATTTATTAATTTACAAATATTCTAATATTTAATATTATGTCTGCCAAAAAGTCATAAATAATAGTATTTGACCTTTTATCTGACACAGCAAATTAGGTTGTAAAATGTCATGTGATGCAACTCACCAAAAACATAATCATATTTGTTAATAAAATAAAAAAATTATACCGGTAGTTAATATTTTGTCTGCCAAAAAGTCATAAATTATAGTATTTGACCTTTTTTGACATGGCATATTAGATTGTTAGATTGTAAAATGTCATGTGGTGTGACTCACCAAAAACATAATCATATTCGTTAATTAAAAACTATATATAGTTAATGTTTTGTCTGCCAAAAAGTAATAAATTATAGTATTTTACCTTTTTTTAACATGGCATATTATATTGTAAAATGTCATGTGGTGTGACTCACCAAAAACATATTCATTAATTTTAAAATATCTTAATATTTAATATTTTGTTTGCCAAAAAGTCATAAATTATAGTATTTTAAATTTTTTGACAAGGTTAAATTAGGTTGTAAAATGTCATGTGGTGCCACTCACTGAAGGCAATGATATTTATACATTTTATTATTTATTTTTTATTTATTTTTTATTAAAAATGTTTTATTATTTAATATTTGATCTGCCAAAATATATTGACAATAAATAGTAGTATTTGACCTTTTTTGACATGACAATTTAGGCTTTAAAATGTCATGTGGTGCGACCAAAAACAAAGATATTTATAAATAAAAATATACCTTAAAAAAAAAGATTCAAAAACCTTTGTGAAAGTAATAAAGATGTGTACATACAGTATATTTAAGGTGTAATGAAAATACGTTATTACTTAAGTTACATGTGGATTGATGTAATCTCCGTGAAAATCTCTACAACTAACAA
Organism: Phoxinus phoxinus; assembly: GCF_949152265.1. Classification (NCBI taxonomy): domain Eukaryota; kingdom Metazoa; phylum Chordata; class Actinopteri; order Cypriniformes; family Leuciscidae; genus Phoxinus; species Phoxinus phoxinus. Next base: position 5,579,043 of record NC_136895.1, read on the forward strand.
AGCACCATTTCCTCTCCACAATTCCTTTTTTTTTTTTTTTTTGTCGTACACCATTGTTGTGTTATTATCAGCAAAGCACAAACCAGTAATAAAGTTAAGATGCTTAGCAATCCCATATTAGCTTTGGCCTTTTTTTCTATGGATCCTAATTAGTACAAATTGTTGCAGTGCTAAGTCACCGCAGAAGCCGGCAAAGACTTCCTAATCTCCCTCGGAGTGAGAACCTGTCAAGCCATTAGCTGAATTACCCCCAAAGCTACGAGTTTAAAACAAAAGCCGGTTTTGCTGCAGGGTGGAGAGAAGCAGTTGTACGTAGATCTGCATGACAGTTCGGCCCACATTAGCACAGCAAAAAGGTCCGTTACTGCCATTGTTGGGTCATGCTGTGAGGAAAGCCTTTGTGCCGGGCCATCTGAAAAGCACTGTGGAGCGGTTGGCACCTCGGCTCAATATTCCCCGGCATTGCTGCATCACAAAGAGAGGTGTGTGTCCTACCTTTGGGGGCTGAAGAATTTAGCACATTTAAAGAGCTTGTTTCCTAACAATGGCACTCCTCACGACATCAACACGAACGAGACTCCTTGAAAGTACGACTGTGCTTTGGACACAAAGGCCTTAATATCTAGGGAATAACTAACAAGGTTTTTACAAAAGAACTAAGGTCTTGATTGGTGTTAGATGATCACAATGGACAACAGTGTTCTGGAATCTTTCAGACGTTGATGTAAAGAATTTGACACCTATTGTGAAAGCGCTTTTACTGTAGTACACTGTAAAAAAATATATAATCAATAAGTTATGATAACATGTTTTTACATTGCTTTATCTCATCAAAATAAGTTAAGCAAACTTTTTTTATATATATTTTTTTAAATATATATTTTAAAAGTGCTTGAGTGAACATAGTATTATTCTCAGTTTCTGACTTGATATCTTCATACATTTTTTGTGGGACATAAAGTAAAAAATGTCAGGGCGGTACAACTATCCTAATTTTATAATGAAGAAAATAACTAAATGCTAACACTTTGCACAGATGTTACAAGTTACTATAGTAATAATTATAAATGATCCATAATTACATGCAACTAACCTAACCCTAATGCTATAGTAAGTACATGTAGTTAATGAATATTACTCAGTATTTAAATGTATAATTACGCTGTAACACGGACACCTTAAAATAAAGTTTTTGAAAAGTAAACATTATTTGTACACTAAATCTAAGTCATGTGGTGCAAACAACATGCAGAAACATAAATGATGTCATAATTGCAGACCCTCATGACTGTGTCAAATTTCTTAAAATATTACATAATTTGACCTTTTTAAGACAAGATTAGGTCAGGTTGTAAAGTGTTATGGTGAGACTCCCAAACACTTGAAGTTCTTGATATTTGAAAAACAGCAACAAATGTTTTTTTAAAAAAACTGTTGAAGATATTTCCAAAATATACTTGATGGTTATACCACATGACATTTTTAGAGACATCAAATTTACATTTTTCTTTAAAATAGTATACAAGTTTTTTTTTCCCATAAAGATAACAAACCAACATGAATACAGAGTACATTTCTAAGAGAACTGTAGGTTGATTACTTACAATAACTATAGGTTACTGCATATTAAAATACTATTAACTGATGTGATGTGCAATCACAAGTGTGCACATGTTGGACATATTTATGGCTATATTACTGTTTTGAGGGTCACGTCTTACAAGTTTTGTTCTGATGACAGCCTTTTCATTCATTTGAATAATGTTATCTTTTGGTTCACGTCCATCAGGTTTCACATTAAAAAAGAAAATGAGAAAACAAGATGACGTGCACTTCAATTTTAAAGTATTTAAGGTCACACTTTAGTTTAGGGTCCAATTCTCACTATTAACTAACTGTTAACAGACTTTTGCCTCAATAAACGTCTAATTACTGCTTATTAATAGTTAGTAAAGTAGTTGTTGAGTTTAGGTATTGGGTGATTAAGGAATGTTAAATATTGTTATGCAGAATAAGACATTAATATGTGCTTTATAAGTTCTAATAAACAGTCAATCTCCCAGTAATATGCATGATAATAAGCAACTAGCACTCTAAAAATGTTAGGTTGTTTTAACCCAAACCTGGGTCAAATATGGACGAACCCAACCGTTGGGTTAACATTTTTAATTAAAACATTTAAATGGGCTATGTTTGGGTTTGTCCATATCTGATCCAAATTTGGGTTGAAACAACCCAGCATTTTTTAGAGTGTAATAGTGAGAGTTGGACAATAAACTAATATGTAAAAATAGCTATATTTTTGATACACACCCTTGTGAAAAAGAAGAACACTTAAGCATACTTCTAAAAAGAGTGCTCATCGAAATAATACAATAATATGCTTAAGTGCAAACTGAATGTAATGTTTTTGGACACTTAATTGCTTGTCAGTTGCAATTAAATGAAAATGTATTATAATTATAATTTATGTTAAATGTAATTAGTGGAACTTTAGAGTGTTTTTTGACCCACTTAAGTTGGACTTAAGTGCATTTTTATATGTAATTTCATAATTACTTCAACTGTACGGACATGTTATAGTTACTGCTGAATGTACCAATGAGCATTTATGATAAACTAAACTAAAACATACTTTAATGTCATTTTATATACATTTATTTAGAACATTTATTTAATTTGATACATTTCTATTGAAACTTGTATGTCATGTATTCAAATATATTTGTAATTACACATTTGTAAAGATGAAGCTGCCATTTAGTACATTTAAAATATTACTAACTACTGAGTTACAATCAAGTTCTTCACAGCTGCTTTAGTATGTTAGTGAACACATCAAAATGAGTGTACTTCTTTAAAGCACCACAAAAGACTATACACTATACACCCATGTTTGGGTCAAATATGGAAAACCAGGTTGGGTTATGTTTGGGTTTGTCCATATTTGACCCAAACATGCTGAAACAACCCAGCATTTTTTAGTGTGTACAACATAATTTAAAAGTATTTTAAAGTAAAACGTTTCATTTGACATCAGGTCTGTTAAGAATCATAGTCAGCAAAGTGTACACTCTAAAAAATGCTGGGTTGTTTCAACCCAATTTTGGGTCAAATATGGACAAACCCAGCCGTTGGGTTACATTTTTTAATTACATTTTAACCCAACATTTGGGTTTGTCCATATTTGACCCAAAATTTGGGCCAAAACAACCCAGCATTTTTTAGAGCATTTTTGCCATAATAAAAATTTCTCATACGCCATGATATAAGATTGTGGTCATACCGCCCACTGCTACATCAAAGGATGACCTTCCAACTTCAACTAGGAAATACTCCAGTTAACACGCTTCCAACAAAATACTTAAAAAAATGAAGTATCAAAGAGTTTTACAATAAAGCAAAGGATTATATTTAGACTAGTTCCCGACTAAACGCGCTTCCGTGGCAGAGTTCAGACGCCCCTAGTGACAGGTCATGGATGTACAATGAGACTGATTACGGCTGACAGATCTGATCAAAGACACGATCAAGTGAAAACAGGCCAGGAATCTGAAGATGAACCCCGTCTGGGAACAGAGGAGTCCATCCGCACGGCCCCTATGACAGGCAATATCCCAGCAGGAACACGATCCAGCTCCCATCCCAATATTGCCACACAGAGCCAATGAGCCGTTGCTAAACATGAGGGCGCCGAAGGCCTTTAAAGAATGTGGCATTTCTCTGCCTATGCTGGAAAAACTTATTAGGAATGATTTGTTTATGTTTTCACAGTACATTAAAGGTACAATATGCAATATTTTCTGCCGCTAGAGGGCGCTACATTCCAAACAACAACAACAGCGGCGTAGCTTGATGACGATGTGAAGGAGCGAGGAATGATGGGAACTGTCGTTTTTAACTCCACCGTGGATGTAAATCAGTCAGACGGGAATCGAAAAATCATGTTCATGGATGAGGAAAAGTTCTATTTTTATAAATGTTGCGTTTAATGACATGCTTAAATAAATAATATTTATTTACATGGCCATAAACACCAGACGTGATAAACAATGTCAATAAACTAAACACAAGCCTAAAGCAATAATACTTTCCTTACATAAACATAACTATTACCGTTTATGGGACTTGTGTTTGTCGACAGAACCGGCTGCAATCGGTAAAGAATAATTGTGTTCATAACAACTGCGCGAAACAAGCTAACGTTTGTTGCTTGATAGACGCTACAACTACAACTTCCGCATTTGTCCAGGACTCCACGCAGTACGATCGGTAATCGAGAGTAACGCGGATATAACGCCATTGGCTGGCGACTCCCAGCTCATCCCCGCTCACACGCCCCGCTTCCTCGGTTAAAATCACAATTTTCTCAAGTTTTAAAAATAGTTGGAAACATTTGGGATATTGTAAGTAATCAACTTAACAAAATATATAACACTGGCCTTGTGATTTTGGGATATTTTAATGCACAAATATTACATATTGTACATTTAAGTTGTAAATTAAGGGTGCGTTTACACGACAACGATGCACTAAAAATGGAAAAGTTTTCAAAAACTTGCACTTCAAATTTTTTTCAGGCTCACAAAACGCTGTTGTCGTGTAAAATAACGTCCAAAACACATAAAAAGTTTTCCGTTTTAAGTTGAAAACATATTTTAAACGGACTCTAAAGGCTCCAGATATACTCACGGCGAAGTCCTTTCTCGTTATTCTCTTAGGGGTAAAACGAAGTTAGAAATACGTGACTAGCGATATACTGTTAGTGAACATCCGACGGCACCCATAATGCTCTAGTGACGGTTAGATGAATGTGTAAATATGTGCTGCACGCTTTACTCTCAATGACAACATAAACACACAACAAATTTGAGAAAACAGCAAGCAATTTTAATAAAGCATAAGAAAACCATCTGATCATAGCAACGTGGATACGATCGCACGAGCTCTACGGCACTCTAGTAAACTCACGTCATGCTTACTTATATATCACTAAATACAATAGATAGCTTAAAATCAAGCAGCTTTTCCGTACTAAACATGAAAAACTGTGTCAGTGTCTCGTTTCATCAGAAGTACAACTTCATTTTCTATAAATCAGCTCTCCAGTGTGTTCATGTTTTCACGGACGTCTGACCTCGACGGACTGAATAGAAGAAATGAACCGGAAAAGATTTCCACGTAAAAGAGGGCGGAGCCTCAGAGCCACACCCACCTATTACATCATCGCAGTTCGAAGGCCAGAGCGAACTTTGTGAAAAGTTCGAACTCCTGAAACGAACTCCAACCGAACATCGTTTTGGCCTGAATTTGCATCAGTTCGTTCTTCGATTTTCCTTGAAGTATATCAGGGCCTTAAAGTCCCCATTTAAGTTTTTTTGGCTTTTAGTATGAATATGCTTGCCTTAAAGGGGGGGTACAATGGTGTTTTTATGTATTCAGAGTTGTTTACAGTGTTAAAGAGATGGATTCTCATGCTAATAATGGCCAAAGTTTGAAAAGTTATTTTGAACGAATAACAGAGAATTTCTGTGCTGAAAATCATACTTCCGGGTTGCAACACGTTTCGGCTGGTTTTTTTCTATCGTAGATCTAATGACGTAGACCAGAGTGGAACTCCTTATATGAGCATTGCTCTCGGAAAAGCGCGTTCACGCACACGTCGACCAGAGGAGAGAAAGACCCTCTTATATACTGTCTATGGAAAGACCCAAGCGCATATCGACGCGCTACTACCGGAAATCATCAGCAGCAGCGCTAAATAGGAATGGTTGATGTCAAGAATGTCTCCAAAAAAGTGTGTTTTGGGATGTGAGGGAAAGTTTACCTTGTTCAGCTTCCCAAAGAACCCAGTGTTACTGGAACAGTGGATGCAGTTTGTATTTCCGGGACAGCAAAGGAGTGTGGCAAGTGCGGTTTTGTGTTCTGGTCATTTCAGTGACGAATGTTTTATTAACAAGGTCGTCGCTGGATTTGCAAACCGGTTGCAATTAAAACCTGGCGCGGTCCCAGTGATAAAACACCCCATTCATGTAAGTACAACGGTATCACGCGCTCCCGCTTGACTCAATAGCTCCGCCCACGCCCAGAATCAAGGACCTCGGCTTTTTCCGGATAGAATTGGAAAGCTGTATTTTTATTTTATAAATATGATGAAACTAAAGACTTTTTGGAGATGTGAAGGACGCACTATTACTCTATAGGTACTCAAGATTAACATGAGATTGACTGAAACTAAGTATTTTACCCCCCCTTTAAGGTTATCTATAAGCTGGTGTGCTCTAAAACAATGACAAAACTCACATTTAGAAGATATAAGACACTTCTAGCCAATATGGATCAGTGATTTTGATGACATCACTCTGCACTTCAGCTTCTCATCAGATCTTCTGTCCAATCAAATGCTCTCTAGAATCTGAAGCTCCGCCCCCTACATTATAAATAGAGGCTGAAGCTGCGGCTGAAATCCGTCACTTGTTCACATGTTTACTATATTCTACATGGTGAATGACACATAGTGCTCTATATAGGGGATAGGGAATGAGATAAACTTAATGCTATTGGCTATTGAAAAAAGGGGAGGAGCTGTTTGATATGCCCCGCCCTGTCTTCCTGTTTTACATCAACACATTGAATAATGCTGTGCGTTTCATGGCACTTCAGTGGGTCTTTAAGGGTTTAGTGGGCGTTGTGCAGTTTCATATCATAGCTGTTGCTATTTGGTGTGTTTTAGCACATTAGATATTAACCAATCAGCTTCAAAAGAGCATAAATATCCACTTAACTACGTCATATTTCCCTTTAAAATTCAGAGCTAAGCTTGCCAAGTCACCGGGCGGTCACCACTGCCGATTCCAGACAACACCAACCAGAGATGCTGTTGCTTCCATGTCAAATAAGGCTCAATAATCAATTAAAGCATTGATCATCCCTAATGAAAGATCAATTGCATCAGCTTCCCAGTCAAGGGCTTCCGCAAACAGCAGACAAACACAATCTTTGTATATGCTGTCACAATGAAGGTTATCTCTGCGGGCAATGGCAACCCAGGTGACAGCTATTTCCCATGATGCTGCAAAAGCAGTCAAGCTGTCCATCTCTCTGTCAGCTGAGCGCTGGTTCCCATGGTTCCCCCCGCTGCCACTCACAGGCCTGAAAGCCTCTATTATCTGGCCGAGCTGGAGAGGAACTGCTCGGGCTTTGATAAGCTATCACCGGTCCCAGGTGAGAGCCGGCTAACAGCACATCAGGACAAAACAACGCCTGGCAATGAAATAGGCCGTCTTTATCAGCCAACGGAGCTCAGAGAGACTCGGGTTTCATCTTGCAGGTGCTCTTAACACATTTATTTATGCGGATAATCTGGAGAGATCATTTATTGCGAATCCCCCCCCCCAAAAAAAAAATCTCTTTGGGGTTTTTGCAAATCTCATTCCAGATTATATGTAGACATGTGTTCACTTGACTTTTTAGTGAAATTTATTTCTAAACAGACCTAGCAATTTTTCCTCGATTTGACACCAAACGTTAAGTTTTCACAACAACACACACACGCACGCACACACACACGCACGCACACACACACAAATATATATATGTGTGTGTGTGTGTGTGTGTGGGGGGGGGGGGTATGTGTCTGTGTAAAAATGTGTGTATGTGGGGGGGGGGGGGGTGTCTGTATAAAAATCAAATAATCTGAGATGTAAATATTTGTGTGTTTGTGTGTGTGTGTGTGTGTGTGTGTGTGTGTGAAAATCTAATAATCTGAGATATAAATATTTGTGTGTGTGTGTGTGTGTGTGTGTGTGTGTGTGTGTGTGTGTGTGTGTGTGTGTGTGTGTGTGTAAAAATCTAATCATCTGAGACCACCTCTGAGAATGTGTCTATTTTGCAAAAATCCAAATTGATTTTAGAATTTTTGGTTTGTCTCTATATAAGATTTTAGTAAGATTTAATTTTAAATCATATTTTAATTATATATATATATATTTTTTTTTTTATTAATACTTTTATTCAGCAAGAATGCATCAAATTGATCAAAAGTGACAGTTATGCATCACAGTTCATACAAAAATATTAAGCAACAAAACTGTTTTACATTGATAAATCAGCATATGCTGCTGAACCTTTGCCATTACAAGAATAAATTGCTTATTAAATATTACTTATTTATTACATTTATTTCTATTTTGATGTGGCCTAAATGTGTGTATTATACGTTTCAATGTCCATCTGAACTGAAAAAAATAGTGTGTACAGTACACCTTATACACTGATTTTTTCTTTCTTCTTAATTAGTACTTCTGTCTTGTTTCCAGACCATATATATATATATATATATCAAGATGCATTTACTAAATAAGTAAAATGACAAAATATATTGTTTTGTTTTCTGAAGAAAAAAAAGATGCTTACCCAATTGGCAGATAATTTTGCTTGTATTATTTTTTTTTTTTAAATTTTTTAGAAAACAAGACAATATCTTATGTCATTTTACTTAGTAGATGCATTTTGATTTAAGATGATTTAGATATTCTGCCAGGAAACAAGCCAAAAATACTAAGTAAGAAAAGCATTTTTTCAGTGTATGCCAATACTTTCTGAATACGAATGAGATCCCCCCGGTATATAATGATTCCTGTAACCCTGCGTGAGCATCTGACAGGGGTGTGACTGACTGTCACTCACTTACACGTGGCTGCCACAGGAAAAAACATTTCATTTCATTTTAATTAGTTGTATTCACGGCCCTCAATCCCATAAAATAAGTGTAACTACCACCACCTTGTGTACAAACATCTCCCTGCAGAGTGTGTGAGGATCATCCGGGAGAGAAACATGACACCGAACAGCGTTCCCAGGCCAGCGAGGTGAGTCTACTTCATTCATCGGGGTTTCATGTCAAAGCAAGCACTGCTTTTCTGACACAATAATAAATTGAAGGTTGGCCGGGTACACCGTTTCATTACCCGCGCAGCAAAAAAATGTCAGATTGTCTCAGTTCCGCCAAGTATCCGAATAATTGTCATCCGGCTTTTTTAATTCATTTGAACAGCTCCGGTATTGTAGCAGTTTCTGATCATTATAGAGTTGATTGAACTGAAATTCTGGACGCAGTCATCCAGAGCCGCGGAAGATACCGGCTCGCGCTCTCGAGGAACGGGGAAACATTCAAAAAATGTTTCGAACGCGCGACGGGGAGTAATTCAGCGCGAAATAATGCGCGCGACTCACAAAAGAAAAGACGTCAAATAATTGATTTCATTTCCCTGTTTTTTCCAAATGTCCTATCATCTAATCTCATATCTTCCCCACGGTCTGAATTACACTTTTTCCACTCTGGTAAGGCGGTGAACGGTTGTTTGTTCTGCTAATTAACTTTATTACCCTGATAGCTCCCTACAGCCTTTGACGAAAACAATTACCATTCTTTTTTCTTCTTTTTTTTCTCCTCGCTGGCAGAAAGACTATTAATTAGAAACGGGCCCTGGTCTCTGCCATGTTCCCAAGCCCTCAAGCAGGATAGCATTACATTGTCAGTAGTAATTTAGCTCTCATCTGTCTCTGCTAATTATTGTCACATTCATCAAATTCATCAAGGAAAGTGCTCTCAGAAGGATTGCATATTTGCAGTTAATATAGCATAAACTGGTATTACCCATCACCACATTTGTGATGATGAGAGGGACACAACTTATTCAGCCCTAATTAGAGCAAGCTGGGTAATTAATTATACATTCCGCCTTATTACTTCTGAGTCCCAGATATTGTTTGTGGAAAAACTGGAGAGGGAGAGAGAGGAGATAGCGGGAGAAGCCAAGAGGCACGGCGAGGGGGGGGGGTCGGGATCGGGGGGGTGTTTTGTCACGTGCGCTCCGCCGTAATTCCCACCTGACAAACGTCCGAAAATCAGGGGGAAATTGCAACTTGTCAGCCGCCGAATAACCCGCGTAATAACTGATTAATGAGCAGCACCTGTGACAGGTGCATGCTGGGAGTCGTGGCAAAAACAACTCGCAAACGTTCCCAAAAAAGATGCTTTGCTTGAATTTAACATTGCTTTGTTGGATTATGTTGAGTAAAAAGTGTGACAACTAGCCCCGGTATCGTCCAAACACAGGACTACGCTGTAAAATACAATTATTGTGATGTTAACGGTATAAAAGACGGTTAATTGGTTAACAGAAAGATTACAGTAACTAACTGTGATGGATCTAACCATACATTTAATCTGATTTTACAGTAAAATACCATTCAGTTTACAGTTTTTGGAAGTGAAAAAGAACAAGTCTTTGTATAATTTGCAGTGAAAAAACGCAAATTGACATTCCCATAATTACTTGCGTGACGTATTTTTGTTGAAATAACTTTTCTTCCTAGTTTTTTCTAATCGGTTATGTACATTAGGGTTTTATGTTACATTTAATGTTGTTACATTAATGTTTATTGCATGTTTACAACGTCATGTGTGTTACTATGATGGTGTTTTGTGCTTGTGTGAATGACACTGTGCAGCTTCTATTTATAACTATTAACTTTCTTGTGGGAAAGCCGCTTGTGATGAGCTTGGATTCACCATGTGACTCTCATCTCCACTGTGATTGGTGGTTGTCAGTGTATTACAATGGTACAAAATAGATATAGTACATCAATAGGTGTGTAAATTAACATTATATCAGATAGTGAAATCGTTTTTTTTTTTTTTTTACTGTAAATTTAGAAGTTGTCCTTTACATCAAGTGAACAGCAGCAGAGATGGTCCATTAGCTCAAGATATATTTGTTTTGACATCATAAAACCCTAAATACATTTCGTAGGCTGCAAAAATAATATCTCATGTACAGTGTAAAATAAATTACAATAAATTTACAGTAAAAAAACTGGAAGCTGTGGTTGCCTGAATTTTACCGTAAAAAATATGGCAACAACATTTTAGGTTTTACAGACTTTAGTTAAATTTACAGTAAAACAAAAAAAAAAAAATTATTTATTATCTGATATAATGATACTTTAAGTCTGTAAAACTTAAAATATTGCTACCGTATTTTTTACAGTAAATTTCTGCCAACCACAGCTACCACTTTTTTTTAAACTGTAAATTTAAGTTAAGTCTGTAAAACCTAAAATGTTGCTACCGTATTATTTACGGTAAATTTCAGGCAACCACAGATAACGTTTTTTTTATCGTAAATTTAAAAGAATTCTTTTTTTCACACGAAAACTATTCTAGTCCATTTGGTTGTTACCAAACATATTTGACGTGACAATCTCTTGTGTGTGTGTGTGTGTGTGTGTGTGTGTGTGTGTGTGTGTGTGTGTGTGTGTGTGTGTGTGTGTGTGTGTGTGTGTGGAAGATCCACTGCCAAACCCCTGAGGGCCCTACAGGGAACTGGCATTGTCCTTCTTCCAAATCCCATCTGCACCTTTCCTGTGAGCGCTTCTCACCGTGCTACAATTACACATGACACATTTAATCACATCACACAGTGTCGTCCTGGGACGTCTCTCATGGATCTGTGTTTACTCTTGAGGTCAAACCTGACCTGCCGACGGCTACTCTATCTGTCCTGAAAGGATGGAGGCTTTTTATCACAGCTTTCGGGGAAGGTAACGGCATGGAGAGAGGTATTAACCATCCCGAGATCAGATAACCAGACGAGGAAATACTGTATATAATACACTGTACACTATGATAATGGATATGTAAGCTATAGGGCAAACAGCACAGGTCTCCTCTGACTGCAATTCAATAGATGCTGCATTAATAAAGACATCAGAAAAAGTGCAGCAATTGTTGGAAAAAAAACATAAACAGTCTATAATAACAACAAATGAGCAACACCTACAATAAAATGTTACATTTTAATTTTGTCAAAATATAAACACAATTAATAGAGCAAGTTAAAGTATATACAGTAGCACCATCACATGTTTAATTCTATTCTACTATATTATGCTTTGTTTTCTGTTTCTGTTATACTACATTTTGTATTATATTCTGCAGTGCTTTATTTCTATTCTATTCTATAACAGGCTTTTCTGGGCTTATTTTGATGTCACGCTTCATTCTATTCTACTCTATTCTATTCTGCTGTGTTGTATTCTAATCTATACTACTGTGCTTGTGGTCAGTTCTCCTTTGATAATGTTCTGTTGTACAATACTTTATTCTGTTTAGTTCTTCAGGACACATTTCTGTTCTATTGTGCTCTACTTTGCTGTGGTTTATTTTATAATTGTCTACTTTGCATTATTCGATTCTGTTGTTATCTTGATTATATTCTTCAATGTATTGTTTTATTAAATTCTACTCTAGTATGTTGCACTCTATTCTATTCTGTTGTTTTATTCTCTGCTACACATTATTCTATTATATTCTTCAGTGTATTGTTCTATTTAATTCCACTCTGGTCTGTTTCACTTTATTTTATTATGTTGTGCTTTATTCTATTATGCGCTGCTGTGTTTTATTCTATTCCATATGCTTCTGTTCTGTTCTTATTTGATACTTCTATATTCCATTCCATTTAAACAATTCATTCTATGTTGTTCCTCTGGACTAGTGTCTATTCTATTATGTTCTATTTTGCTGTGTTTCATTCTATTATGCTATGATTCTGTTCTGTTCTTATTTGATACTTCTATATTCCATTCTATTTAAACAATTCATTCTATGTTGTTCCTCTGGGCTAGTATCTATTCTATTATGTTCTATTTTGCTGTGTTTCATTCTATTATGCTATGATTCTGTTCTGTTCTTATTTAATACTTTTATATTCCATTCTATTTAAACAACACTTCATTCTATTGTGTTCTATTTTGCTGTTTCATTCTATTCTGCTATGCATTACTTTATTATTTTCTACTATGCATTCTATTCTGTGTTATTCTACGATATACTTGAGTGTATTTTTCAATTAAATTCCACGAGCCTGTTGTGCTCCATTGCATTCTTTTGTGCCTTATTCTATTCTGTTCTGTTTTATAATGCACTCTTCTATGCTGTGTTTTTGTTTCATATTGTATTCTTTTCTATTCTATTTAAATAGTAAAGTCATTCTCCTGTGACTGGGAATTATTTTCAGTGCATCCTAGTAACACATCACGCGGTTTCTGTCAAACCCGTGGAAAATAAATAGCCGAGAGATGACATGCGGGAAAGGGGAAAGAACACCCCGGACTCAGGAGTGAAGAGACTTCCACATGCCATAAGACTGTCAGATTAAGAGAACATGTGCCAGTCGATCTCGCTACACAGTGACCACCATCACCTCGGAGGCGAAACTATTAAGTCCAACATTCCCCCCGCAAGTGTTTATCTGAGCAGGGCGACTTGCATGTCCTCGGGAGCAGATATTGAAACTGATTGGACAATGGCGGAATACCAGACAGGCGTAGCACAAGGCCAACCCCAGCAAATAGGAAGAAAAAATCTTAATCTGCAACACAATGGCGCGCTCTTGAAACCCTATCATTTTCACTTCCTGTGAGTCGGCTGTCTGACTGTGAATGAAGTCAAAGAAGTGGATAGTGTTGAAAATTGGATCACAGCTAACATTCGTTCAGTTTTATCAGCAGCTGCCAAAGGTCATCTGGCATAATAGCTGATGAATTTAAACCCCACGGATTTCATTTGCAATTTTCAATTTAGCAAGGCCTCCGAACCCCGCGGCGATAAGGGTTTCCACCTATCGTGGCCTGTCACAAACATCAAGGATCGTTGTGAACCCACAGGAAAAGAAGGAAGGAGTGAGGAAGATAAGGCCAGGGGGAAGACGGGAATCATATGGAAAAGTTGGGGGGCTCCCCGCGTGGTTAAGTTCAGAAAATGCCATTTGTGACAAGCAATCACGGAGACCCACGGAGCGACAAATAAACTATTCTTCCAGTCATCTTACATCTTGTTTGAGAACGGCCAACCCCGTCGTCTTTTGACGGTGGAAGTTGACCGTTATACCAAGAACAGCGGCAGAGATGATCCATTAGCTCAAGATGTATTAGTTTTGATATCATACAACCCTAAATACATTTCTTCAAAATGCAAAATAATATCTCCTGTACACTGTAAAGTAAATTCCATTAAATTTGGGGTAAAAAACTGGCAGCTACCAGAAATTTACAGTAAAAAATACGGCAGCAACTTTTTAGGTTTTACAGACTTAAGTTAAATTTACAGTAAACAAACATAATTCGTTATCTGATATAATGATACTTTACCGATATATTGTAATACTAAAATTTTGTACAATTTTAATACACTGACAACCACCAATCACAGTGGTGATGTGACAACAGAAAAACATCAAATGTGAAGTGTCACGCAGGGAATTGTGGGAATGTCAATTTACATTTTTTCACTGTAAATTATACAATGAGTTGTTCTTTTTCACTTCCAAAAACTGTAAATTGAATGGTATTTTACTGTAAAATTACATTAAATGTACGGTTAGATCTATCACAGTTATTTTCTGTTACTTTCTGTTAACAAATTAACAGTTTTTCTCCATAGCATTTTTACAGTCTTTTACCGTTAAAAACACAATATTTTTTTCCAGTGTAGGATTTCCCACAATTCTTTCTGCCTCAGTAACCCTTAATAACCATTGCACAACCATTTTAATATGCCACATCCTGGTATGATGCATTATCGAGAATTATTACCCCGTTCAGGCAGCTTTTGGAAGGGAATCCAAAAAACTGCTCCATCAAATTCAATTTAGTGCTGGTTAGGAACAGCTGACTGTCATAGAAATAAGGCAGCGATCTGACAGGAGGTTCGGATGAATGGGAAGAGGCTCTCGAAGACACTTGGCAAGCCCTCCTGCGCCAGAGAAGGAATGGAAATCACAGTGAACAGCTGTGACTAATACCATCTTGTAAGTGCCGGCCCCAAAGAAAACGTAGAGTGCTTCAGAACAATTCGCCGAGAGCAAGGGGGAAAAAAAAGGAGATTTTCCTCAGAAGCTAAATGACGGACTGTGTCTTTACGGTAGGAGGTGTGTGATAATAGGCCTGATTGAGGCGTGCTTCCAATTTAACGGCAGATAAATTGCACGGGAGGCGTAGCGTGTCAGAGTCGCGGGAAAACAAATGAAGGATGGTGGCCGTTTAGTGTAAAACGTGACGGGAAATGACGAACATGAGTGTATCAAAGAGGAACTGGCCCTAATATATCTTCATTAGGCTCATAGAAAACTGAAATGCACTTAGTGATGTTTCAGACCACGCAAGGCCATTAACGCGATACTCATCGGTTTCATTATTCATGAAATAAAACCAAAGGAAGGCGCTTTGCGTATAAAGATATCAAGGCCTCGGAGTGGGGAAAAGGGGTCCGGGTGAAGATCATGCAAATCCATTTGTTTCTGATGGCTGGTTGAGTAAAAGACTATACACTGTGTGCATGAAGGTGTGTGTGTGTGTGTGTGTGTGTGTGTATCCTCGGAGAATGCCTCGTCTTCCACAGCCAGGAACAATGCAGATGGATGCAGCGGGACTCTGGGACGCATGACAAGTGTCTTCATCCTGCATTAATTGCTCAAATTGAAGCAGTGCCACATCTCTCCAAACTAGACGTTGCTGTGAGTTCCCTTTGATATGATAATGGCATGCTTCTTAGCGAAGGGAAATGCAAATTGCAGGCGGTAATTTGGTGGCATGCACCTGCCGACACGGCACTCTCTCTCTCTCTCTCTCTCTCTCTCTCTCTCTCTCTCTCTCTCTCTCTCTCTCTCTCTCTCTCTCTCTCTCTCGGCTTCATCCACGCACACAAAAGCGGCCCACTGGTGAAATTACGCTCGCGCGGCCCGCGTTACAGACAGATGCTCCCCTCTGTAGCCATTGTGTGGCTGCCCTGATAGAGCCTGACAGTAAAGCACACGCAGATTTAGCCGCATGCTAATAATCAGTCAACATTTCGCCTGGATAATTCTTGCATTTAAATGCATCCCCGAAATGAGGCACAATAACATTTAAGCTCGGCCGTCAAATCAAAAACTAGATTGCGAATGATAAAGACATCAGTGTTTTAAGCACTTGCGGTGCCATTTTCAAATGTGGCCTTTCTTTCAAGAAAAATGTCCGACTAGTTCAGCCACGATCAATCCAGGTTTGTAAAAGGTGAAGCAACTTCGATTCATTAATGTCAATGTGAAAAAGCATTCACAGCCAATTTTACAACTTATAAAAGTGTAAGAGTATAAAATATAAAGGGGAAACTACTTTAAAAGACATGTGCCAAGTTTTTAGAAATGTACTTGTTGAAATGATGGTATTAAAAAAAAAAGTAGTAACACTTTACAATAAGGTTAATTAGTTAACATACGTTAACTACATTAGTTAGCATGGACTAATAATGAACTGCACTTAAACAGCATTTATTAATGTTTGTTAATGTCAACATTTACTAATACTTCAATACTCTTGTTAACATCAGTTAATGCACTGTGAACTAACATGAACAAACAATGAACAGCTGTATTTTTATTAACTAACATTAACAAATAAAGTAACAAATGTATTGCTCATTGTTAGTTCATGTTAGTTAATTAACTAATGTTAACTAATTAACCTTATTGTAAATTGTTACCAAAAAAGTTTTATACCATTTTAAAAGAAAATAATAGATTTATTGACTCATTTATTGAAACATTTACACCATCAAGTAAAAGGTAATATTTTTGTATTACAAAAAGTATTGTGTGACACACATGATGCGCAGAAAGTGTCCTCTCTATGATATTATTTCCTGAAATAAATAATTTCATGTTATGTACCACTTTTTTTTTTTTATTATATCAAGAAATATAATACAAGTGTATAGCTAAACTGCTTAGGTTTTAATAAGATTTTCTTTTCAAAATGTTTTATTCTTTTAACAAGGCTTTTCTCTCATTATATCTGGACAGTTGATTCACCCTGACATCTTTGACCCTGACATTTCCCACGAAAATATCAATATATCTTTTAATTGAGTTGGACATACAAACAATCACTGACTGTATGGAAAGGTAATTTAATTAAATATCCTGTACTCCCCTCTCAATAGCCTTGAATAATACATGTATCCATAGTGACAATGAGGTATGGTATATATATACCACAAGGTAAATCAAACAGATTCTCCATCATGGTGGCTTGACTGGGCCAAACATTACAACTTAATTACTCAACCAATGGCTTGAGTAGCTGGGATTAGCGGTTTGTCAAAACAATGGTAGACTGTGTGAGTATTAATTGCACACATTTCGCTTTTAATGTATCTATCAATCTGTATTTCAAATGCTTCTTAAACGATGTTATCATTTATTTTTTTACTTTTTCAAACAGGATTGACACCATATTCTCTCAGGATGTGTGAACGCAATTGTAAACCTCGGTTTTACAGAAAATACCGCAGCACTACCTGCAGTATGAAGTGCAGCAGTCTCAGTTGACCCGGCGTAACTCAAGACTTTTGAGTCGCGTCTGGTTGATGAAGTAAGACTTTTGTGCTCTGATATCAATGCAGTGGTAACTCTCCTCCCCTTTGACGGAAAACATCACGAGGGGATGCCGTAAAAGGTTCCTCTGTCTGCCTCTGACTCACACCCGCCTGGGCGCTAAACAAAAGCCTGGCTTCACCAACGCCCGGCGGATCCGCTCACAACCTCAGCGGTCAGGAATGCTCTGGATCTGCGGAGCGTATTATGAGGAACGTGAAGGATGACAGGGCATTTGGGCCAGTTGCTCACTAACAACTCTTCTCAGCTTGATGCCTCTGACATGTTTTTCCTTTTTTTTTTTTGGCACTGATGGCAGTGAGGTCACTATAAACTGAATTGGATGTGTTGATGGGAAGGAGACGATTGGAACTTACTGGAAACAGTGAGTCAGGCGATAGAGTGCATCAGCCTCTAGTGCCAACTCACTGACCTTACAACCGTACCCACATCAGAGCAGTTTAAGCCTGCCTTTACTTACAGCTGAGATGGAGATTCAGTACCATTGTTCTAAATGAGTCCCTTAAACTTGGCAATTATATTTAAATCATGACAACTCTTGGAATATTTTTTAGCATGCTATTGATTACTACAATGTTAATGTATTTGGTCTAGACGGACTAGATCTGCTACGCTGCTGCTGCAGAGCAAGTATGGACTTGGTACTGCTAATAGATACACCGACAATGTGTAAGATATGCTGCTGCTGCATAAATAGATATACATAAATACTGCAGATCTAGGCAGGTGGAGCTGGGGAGGTGGAGGTGTTCAATCCTGTGTCAGATATAGGCAGGTGGAGCTGGGAGGTGGAGGGGTTCAATCCTGTGTCAGATCTAGGCAGGTGGAGCTGGGGAGGTGGGGGAGTTCAATCCTGTATCAGATCTAGGCAGGTGGAGCTGGGGAGGTGGAGGGGTTCAATCCTGTAGCAGATCTAGGCAGGTGGAGCTGGGGAGGTGGAGGGGTTTAATCCTGTGTCAGATCTAGGCAGGTGGAGCTGGGGAGGTGGAGGGGTTCAATCCTGTGTCAGATCTAGGCAGGTGGAGCTGGGGAGGTGGAGGGGTTCAATCCTGTAGCAGATCTAGGCAGGTGGAGCTGGGGAGGTGGAGGGGTTTAATCCTGTGTCAGATCTAGGCAGGTGGAGCTGGGGAGGTGGAGGGGTTCAATCCTGTAGCAGATCTAGGCAGGTGGAGCTGGGGAGGTGGAGGGGTTCAATCCTGTAGCAGATCTAGGCAGGTGGAGCTGGGGAGGTGGAGGGGTTCAATCCTGTAGCAGATCTAGGCAGGTGGAGCTGGGGAGGTGGAGGGGTTCAATCCTGTAGCAGATCTAGGCAGGTGGAGCTGGGGGGGTGGAGGGGTTCAATCCTGTGTTAGATCTAGGCAGGTGGAGCTGGGGAGGTGGAGGGGTTCAATCCTGTGTCAGATCTAGGCAGGTGGAGCTGGGGAGGTGGAGGGGTTCAATCCTGTATCAGATCTAGGCAGGTGGAGCTGGGGAGGTGGAGGGGTTCAATCCTGTGTCAGATCTAGGCAGGTGGAGCTGGGGAGGTGGAGGGGTTCAATCCTGTATCAGATCTAGGCAGGTGGAGCTGGGGAGGTGGAGGGGTTCAATCCTGTGTCAGATCTAGGCAGGTGGAGCTGGGGGGTGGAGGACTAGCTCACAGCAAACACTGAAGCAAACTATTTTAATGTTCAGCAAGCAATCACATTGGCTGCAGGATCAGCCGAGGCCAATCAGCTCGTGCCATATGGTAATGATGTGATTGCTTGTAGATTGCACAAAGTACCATCAGTCTGCGCCCTCTAGAGTTGACTGAACTAAATAATTTTTACACTTCCTGAAGACATGTTAGTGATGCTTGGGCGTCTGTACTTGTCACTATGCTTCTATGGCATTGTGGGGGGGTGTAAGGCTGTTTTCTGACTCAAACGACCCCAGACCCCAGTCTCTATGACATTCTGATCTCTAGATAAGGATTGGGTCAAGGGTCCTAAAATAATCAGGGCTTGAGGCAAAAATGGCAGTGAAAGTGACAAAAATGCCCAGATTTCTTAAATGAGCGAACTAAAAAAAAAAAAAATTTAGAGAATTACTTTTTTAAAATATATATTTCATGATATTCTATTCTAGGCCAATCTACTGTAGTTATGAATTTAGACATTAAATTGATTAATTCAGTTAGAATATCAGATATAAATGGATAACACGATTATATTAGAAATAATATGCTCTCATAAAAGTAAAAATTAATCAATGTCCATAATATGTTTTTAATCAAGTTTAAAACACCAAGAAATGTATTCTTTATAGTCATGTTGGTTTCATATGGTTTTGAAAAATGTTTATGCCCTTTTCAAAAAAAAAAAATCAATTTAAGTACTTAATAGTTTTTATTATCTGACTTTGGTTGCACTACATGTCTTTGAATTGGATGTAATAATATTTATATTATCTATAGAAATATTATTACATCCAATTCAAAGGCATGCAGTGCAACCAAAGTCAGATAATTGAAAAACTATTAGTAACTAAACTATTCTGTATTTATATAAAAATAATCATGTCATCTTCTCAGCTTGAGACCACTTGCAAAAACTATAGCCAGTTATTCTCAACAGTTTAACCTTTTGGGGGTCACTGACTAAATCACAGCCACTGACACAGACTATTAATAGTGGGCGGGATTAATGTGGGATTATGTCATAATGAGTCTGGTCTCAGGAATGACTCGGGCTAGAGTTGGTTCACCGCCACAACCCATTTCTCAGACCAAAGCTAACAATGTCCGCCAGTGAGACCCCTAAAGAGCGGACCCTCTCAAACGGGAGTCTGTATGAATATTAATGAGGGCTGAACTGTGTCATGGGTCACAGTAGTGCTTCAGATATACTCAGATTATTATCTGGGCTGCTGGATACTGCCCTCTATGGCCTCATTAGAGAAATGTTTGTCTCGCAAGCCGGGGAGATCAACAAATGCACTTCTGTTTTCAGCCAAGCATCATAATTCTGTCACTATGACCACCAGAACCCATATATATATATATATATATATATATATATATATATATATATATATATATATATACACACTCTAAAAAATGCTGGGTTGTTTCAACCCAATCTTGGGTAAAATATGGACAAACCCAAACGTTGGGTTAAAAATCTAATGAAAAAATGTCACCTAACGGCTGGGTTTGTCCATATTTTACCCAAAATTGGGTTGAAACCACCCAGCATTTTTAGAGTGTATATACATATATATTCCTCCCCCTAATACCAGTTGTGTAGCCTATTGGCTAGTCAATACGTCCCACCCAAACTTCCTGTTTCAATAGGAAATATTTAAACACAGACAAACACAGTCAAACAGTTTCATAGGGTTTTAGAGCTAACCTTACTGACCTTAAGTATTACACTCTAAAAAATGCTGGGTTGTTTCAACCCAATTTTGGGTAAAAGATGGACAAACCCAAACTTTGGGTTAAAAATGTAATGTAAAAATTTAACCCAACGGCTGGGTTTGTCCATATTTTACCCAAAATTGGGTTGAAACAACCCAGCATTTTTTAGAGTGTAGATTTATAATGTTCAAATTAGAGATGCACTGATATCTGATTACAATAAACGATAATGATTTATATTTTTAAGCTATTAACCAATATCTGGCTGATATTAGATATCAATGTACATTCAATCTACCAAAAATACACTAAATGTGCTTCAGATGACACCGAACATTAAATACAAACTTTTGGTATAACTTTAATTTAGGGTCCAGTTCTCACTATTAATTAGTTGCTTATTGCATGCATATTGGCTGTTTATTAGTACTTATACAACACATATTAATGCCTTATTCTGCATGATCATTTTCTACATCCCTTATTCCACCTGATACCCAAACTTAACAACTACCTTACTGACTATTAATAAGCAGTAATTAGGGGTTTATGGAGGCAAATGTCATATAATAGTTAGTTAAAAGTGAGAATTGGACCCTAAACTAAAGTGTGACAAAACCTTTTAAGCTTTTAAAAACAGAAACTAATTTATTTTATATGTTAATTTGAAAACAAGTACATCTGCAGAACACATTTATACATTTATAAAAACAAATAGATACTGTAGTTTTTCATAAAAGAGTATGAGTATGAGTACAGAGTATGTGCCATGGATCAAATAAAATCATATATAGTTTATTTTAAATACATTTTCAGAAGTCTGCACAATGCTAATCACAAAAAAGATTGTCCCCCCCCCCCCCCCACAAACACACACACACACACACGCACGCACGCACACACACACATGCAAAAAAAAATCAACAACAACAGGTTTAGTTCACAGCCCATTGAACAATTACCAAGACGACAACACAGGGCCTCATCCATGCAAAACCCCCAAAACTGCTAACTAAATTCATATCTCAACTAAGTGCGTAAACATACGCCGAACTCCATAGCCGGAGGTTCCGAGCCCTCTCCCGACGGAGCGTTTCGCAAACCTAGCAACAGCGACCGTTATTCTGGGGGCCGCGGTTTGACATTAACTGAAGTCATGATGGGACTCAGACTAAAAGGGCTGAGGGATGTGAGTTGTTAGCAGACTATCAAGGCTGGCATAGTGCCCGTCTCCTGCCCACATATGCGAGAGGGTCATTCCTGTCCCACTAGTCTGAATGAAAGGACTCCTTTCACTTGACTGCAATGGCTGGCATGCTGCCCCTTTCAGAGCCTGAGCTGACAGTCACTTTGGACCAAACAAATTGGTACATTCTCAGAATAATAATTAGTGCAGCCATGAACATACTATTGTTTCCACTGCATAATGAAGCAACTGCCTTCTGAGCACGTGATGGCTAGCTGTTGCCTCTCCTTTACTGAACGATGAACTGGACTGGGGGGTGGCGGTAAGAAAAACAGAAATTCAGCCACGATAACAGGTCAGAAAGAAGGTCTAATTTTAATATGTTCATCAGAAACATTGTATTCTTAGTATACTTGCAATGTACAACAACATTGTAATACACAATTTATTGCAACTGTGGGAAAAAAAGATGAAGAATTGGTTGTAACTTCAGTCTTTAAGCCTTTGTTTTAATTTAGTTTAGTTTAATTATTAAACCTTTTAAGGACAAGGATATGACCTCAAAAGTTGCATATCCAATCAAATTATAATTTGGTACCGATTCATCTTTTACTTGCAGAAGCTAGTCAAATGAGGCGAGTTTGTAAATTCAGAGTTAATTTTGACAGCACATTTTTATTTAGTTTTAGTAATAGTCTTTTGAGTAAAATGCCATTTAGATTTAGTCATATTTTAGTCATCTAAATTGTTTTAATTTTAGTCGACTAACTATAAGATTTTAGTTGACTAGACTACAATAGATTTATTCGACTAAAATCTAACAGTCAGTGAAGAAGACGCAACAAATAAGCACAAATAAATACAATAGAACAAAGATGAAATAATGAAATGCTTTAAGTTTGTCAGGAAGGTCAGGTAAGAAATACTAGCCTAGAAATTAAATAAAGTAATCAAATGTAAAATAACAGTGCATATTTCCTTGTATTAAGGCTACTAAAGTTACTCAGTCAAGAGCAGTTTATCTTTTGTTGTTTGAATTTACATTAAGGACTCAGACAGCAGCAGGTTTATTAGGCTACTGTCACTTTAAGAACTCATGCACAGATCCAGGGATACACATCTGATTATCTCCCAACTGTTTGCTTTCACTTAAGAAATAACCGACTGTGTTTACATGAATAATCGCCAGTTTGATATACTTTTTCTGTGTATTTGTCCTTTAATGCGCGATAAGACATGAAAGAGAATTTAATGCAGCAATACAGTCTAAAAGGAGGCTTTCCGTGTGCGCGCTTCGGATGTGTGTGAACAGAAAAGCGACCCTAATCAAGTTCCCTTTTAGGGGGCTTTCACACTGGGCTCGTTTGTTGCGGTCCGAGCCCGATTGCCCCCCCTTCATCACTGTCTCCTCTCCACCAGTAAGCTGGTGTGTGGTGGGCGTTCTGGCGCAATATGGCTGCCGTCGCATCATCCAGGTGGATGCTGCACATTGGTGGTGGTTGAGGAGATTCCCCCCTTCTATGTAAAGCGTCCAGAAAAGTGCTATATAAATGTAATGAATTATTATTATTATTATTATTAATTAACTAAATACATCATAATCAGCTAAAACGCATGCGCAGGTCACTTTACTTCCTGAACAAGCGCGCACCCGAATCAGTGTTGCTTTCACATTCACGCGAACCGCAGCACGGGCACGCGGCGCGCAACACAGCGCCACCTCCTGGCAGTCTCGGGTTCGGTACCCCAGTGCGCACCCGGCTCTGCATGACAGCATTCACATTAGCGATTTTTTATGCGAACCGCACCCCGTTCCGAACTAAACTACCAATGTGAAAGCACCCTTAAAGGTGAACTCAACACTGCGTCTCAATCCCCTTCTTAGGGAACCATGGTTACACTCGTAACCTGAGGCATGTTCTTTCACATCTTCTTGTGCCTAAATAGATTAAAATTGCTCTATTGTTTAAATTGTCATTCAAAACACTTGCAATTCCTTTAACTGCCCTGGCCCATTGGCCCTCATTTATGAAAAGTGCGTACACCAAATTTCCAGCGTACACCTGGCGTACACCCAAAACCACGGTGACTTTGCGATTTATCGATATGGACGTTGGCGTACGGCACGCCCAAATCCTACGCCAGCTCAGGAGGTGGTGTACATGTACGCACGTTTTGAGTTAGTGCTGAAATGCGTAGAAAAACAATTCCTAACACACAAAATGCACTGACAAACTAAAGATATGATATATTATGACCCACTGTAAAACAACAACAACATATAAATGATAAACTTCAGTGTTTATTTTTGTGAGTTAGGCCCGGCAGGTGCGCACGGACTGGGTTCAGGAATGAAAGACTTTCAATGACCAAAAAATAATTCAGACTGACAAAATAATTAAAATGACATTCTTCTTCTTTTAAATAATAATAATAATAATAATAATACAAATAATAAAAATAACAAGACATTCTTCTTCTAAATAACAATAAGCGTCATTAATAATCAAAATCATAATACTAATAATAAGAATATTACAAATTGTCAATATTATTATTCACATCATCATCACTTGTACACCCCATTACATGTGACGTCATGCGAAATTCAACGCTAATAGTTTCAAAACACGTGCTGTAAAATAATGCATTGTGATAGGTCATTTGCTCAACCAACCAGCGATTTAAACTGGATTTCCACCGGAGAAGTTTCTCCTCTTTGCCGTCTTCCGTGTGTCCATGGCGTAAAATGAGGGCGTGGGGGAGGCGGAGACGTGGATATATAGGGGCGTGTTAATCTAATGACGATCGGTTTCAGCCGCGGCATTTATCAAGGGCAGGTATTGCGTACACCTGAATGTCAAAGGTACGCACAGCTTCATAAATCAGGCGGTGAGAGGAGTGTAAGCATAATCTTACGCCAACATATACGCCCGTTTCGACGCAAGATTGATAAATGAGGGCCATTGTGCGGTCCTTATTGTCCAACCCTGTATTGTATTGTACATTTCTTGTTTTCCCGGAGATTGTTATGTCGCTCTACATGGTTACAAATGGTCAAATTTTTCCTTGACATCATATATGAAATTCATCCATATTTCTGTTTTTCTCTTTCCCATAGATGTTGACATTTTTAAACGTTTTTGAAGACATGGAGCAGAAACTGCATCTGAAGTGGCATTTACTGTACAGGTATATTACATCGAGTGTTTAATGGCATGAATGCAGTCAGAATGATATAAATAATGATATGAGATTAATGAGTTTTAAATGGTATTAACAGATAAAAAATAATAATATTAAAATATAAAATTATTAAAAAATGAAATTATACTCTAAATATGAAACTAAAACGGGCAGTAGGTGGCAGCAAGTCACAGTTTTAATGAGTGAGAGTCCTGTCATTTATTCAACCAATTCATTCAAACAGCTGATTCTTTCAGATGTCACGAAACTGCTATGACACGGTTGAAGATCCAAACGCAGCTTTTATTTAGGGTAATCCACAGTCATAATCCACAAACAGGCACAGGGTCAAAAACACGGGCAAACAACCCAAACATAAGACAAGGTCCAAGAAACACAGGCAAACAAGGACATCCAACACACAGGCAAAAGATCAAAACCATGAAACCAGGAAGCAGGAAAGTACGCTTGATTGACAGGTGATCTGACCAATCATACTTCGCCATCCGCCATTTTGTCTGACAAAGCAGTCAGGAGAGTTAGTAGATTAACATGGGAGGATTTGAACTTGAGAAGCGGAGTGTACTGACGTCTTTCCGCGGTTGAAACAACATTCCTTCTGATGTTCATTCATGTTTATTTGATGCTATAAATGAACTAGAAGGAAGAGATGATCGGTTCACGAGCAGCTTTAACTGAGTCTACAGCGATCTGTCACACACATTAAAGAGCCACAAAACAGTATTTAATGTTTAAATTTCTTTTTAAAAAATGACCAAATTTGAAAGGTGAGACTTTGTTTATTAATACGTTTAATATCAAAAGTAACCTGGTCTGTCCTGTCAGTCAGCGCATTGTCAGTGTCCTCTCTGCTCCGCGATGTGTTGTTCACTGCGTGAGAACATGGTGTGTGTGTGAGAGCGGCGTAGCTTGTCGGACATAGCAACAGTAACTAAGGGGGGCGGATCTTTGCGAACGGTCAATTGCAGTAGTAACACAAACAAGACTTTGCAACGAAAGAGTGGAAACACGGCTTCTAAAGGCAGAGCTAAACAAGGTCATCATCACACATAATGAGTCAGGCGATGGGTACTGGGAAGTTGAGTTCGTGATGAGGTAGCACAGGAGACGGAAGAAGTGCCCTCTGGTGGCGATCATGAGCACTTCAGCTGGACGACGTGACATCAGGAATGAAGCAAAGTGAGACTGTCCTTATGAATGGGTCACTGAATCATTGGCTCACTCGATTGGTTAAAAAACACGGGATTTATTCAGTCCCGAAACACTGCTGTGTGAACACTTTGTTGGAACTATATTTATAGGCGAAATTGAGCAAAAACAATATTGACAATATTGTGTCTAAAATGTGACACAAAGTTAACTTCTTGTTTAGTGAACTGTTGTATAAAATCGGTATCATATATTTGTAATCGTGCAGATACTCGGTAGTCTTTTTTTCCCTAATATGTTTTAGGGATATTCTCTATCATTTCAGAGGCATTATGACTGCTTTCTAATAGACTTGAAGTCAGTCGTTGCCCTGCATCATGCAATGTAAGATGGCGTGCAGTTCTGACCCGGGGTTGGGTGCGTTAAATGCATTAATAATTGTAATTAATTTTCTCGATAAAGGTAAGTTAATGTGCTACTGCTTAGAAATGTGCTAGTTGAAGACAGTCATATAGCAACCATGCTTAAGGTAATGTTTCAAAGCTTTGGTATTTGTGCTTAGTGAAATGTCTATATTCATGCTGTTGTTCAAATTGCTTTTCAGTTCAAATCAAATTCAGGTTAGCAAGAACTGCAGCTCTTCAGGACATTTTCCACATTTATGCTTAACTGTAAGATTTCCAGAAGAAATCATTTTTGCTGGCATGCCTGAGGGTAAATATAACACTTAAATATATAAACACTTGGAACACCTGAGACATTCTTTCAAGGCCGCCATATTTTTTTTTTTTTTTTTTTATAAATCTGTAGCTGTGCCTTTACAGACATGAAACATGAAATAAATGCTTTGATTTTCTTTCCTAGCGTCACCCAATATCCTCAACCCAGCACATGCCCCTTCACTCTCTTCAGCTGATAAGGCTCAATGGGTATGCATGCTTGTTTTTCTTCATGATTAATTTGTCAAGGTAATACTAGCCTTGTTGTCAGCTGTATCTGGAGGAAGTGCTTCATGAAGAAGACCGAGATCAGTCGAACAGATGCTTTTAAAGGTAAAACTCACAATACTGTTGCGATGTCACTGTGAATTTTGAAATTATTATTAGAGTTATAAATACCATAATCCAGTGGTTTTCAATCCTGGTCCTGGACATATTTTGTTTGTCTTTCATACCTGACACACTCAGGGGGCTTTCACGCTGGTAGTTTAGTTCGGAACGGGGCACGGTTCGCATGAAAAATCGGTAATGTGAACGCTGTCATGCGGAGCCGGTGCGCACTGGGGTACCGAACCCGAGACTACCTGGAGGAGGCGCTCTGAGTTCGGTAGCTCCCGAACCGTGCCGCTGTTCGCGTGAATGTGAAAGCAACACGGACTTTGGTATGCACTTGTTCAGGAAGTAAAGTGACCTGCGCATGCGTTTTAGCTGATTATGATGTATTCAGTTAAATAAAACGTACTCGGTTACTAACGTAACCTCGGTTCTCTCTAGAAGAGGGAACGAGTATTGCGTAAGTATCTTACGCTACGGGTAAAGTCATATTTTCTCGAGATATTGACGCCAAAAAATTATCCTTAATTTTGTATTTATTGTCAACACTAGCAGACGTAGAGCGGGCTTCGCATCAGAGCGCATGCATCAGAGCGCGCCAGAATGGGTGTGGCTTTAGCGTATATAAGGAAGGGCTTACCTGGTTTTCCGGAAGCGATACCAGCTCGAGGCGGGCACGGCAAGATACGCAATACTCGTTCCCTCTTCTAGAGAGAACCGAGGTTACGTTAGTAACCGAGTACGTTCTCTTACGAGAGGTTCTTTTGTATTGCGTAAGTATCTTACGCTACGGGAACCCCTTGTCAACGCAGTGTGTGCCAGCATCAACCACATATAGTCCCAAGGGACACCCGGGGGACACAGATCAGTGGGAATAAGACGGCCAACCTGAGTGGGCCAGTACATGTACATAATCACACAGTATCACAGTGTAGATCAGCCAGGGGAGCTGATATTAGCGTGAGAGCAGCCTGCGCAGGAATTAACCTGAGCAGACATACTCGTAGCTTAGACTGACAGAAGTCTGCAGGGCGGGAACTTCTAGGTTGTAGAACCTAACAAATGTAGAGGGGGGGGCCCAGCCTGCCGCCGTACAAACGTCCTGAATAGTAATCCCGCTGGACCAAGCCCACGACGAGGCAATGCCTCTAGTGGAATGAGCCCTAATGCCCAACAGGCACTGCAGGTCTTTAGACGCATGCTGCCGCGATAGCATCAACAATCCACCTGGACAGACTCTCGAGGTGGCGAGACCCTTAGTGCACCCACCGAACGAAACGAAGAGCTGCTCCGAGCGCCTGAAGGGGACTCATCAGAAAAGAGGACTTTGGTCCACTGTGCTTTATTAAATCCAGAGTCAACGCAGCCGTCTACCAGGACATGTTCAGAGCACTTCATGCTTCCTTCATTTTCCAGCAGGATTTGCACCGACACACACTGCCAAAACCTGGTTCATTGACCATGGTATTACTGTGTAATTACTGTGTGATTTCATGTAATATTCAAATTTTCTGGGATTTTGATTTCGTGGGTTTCATAAGCTGTAAGCCATAATCATCAAAATTATAACAAAGAAAAGCTTGAATTATCTCACTTTGCATGTGTCTATATAATATATTAGTTTCACCTGTTAAGTTGAATTCTTGAAATAAATCAACTTTTTGATGATATTCTAATTTTATGACCAGCACCTGTATAGTTTCAACATACATAACTTGGTGTAAATGGAGCCTTTGTAGAGAAAAACATCCTAATGGTGTTAACGGGGAGCACTTGCAGCGCTATTTTAACTCTATGCAAGTGTGAAAAAGTAACACTAATTAAATTATACGTTTAACTCTATTTCGTGTTAGTGCTTTAACACTGAATAAGTGTTAATTTCACACTGCGAATGTGAATTTAACACTTAAAAATGTTCTGTGTAATACAATAAAAAAACTTACCAACAAATTACAATTCCTGTAATGCCTTAATTCTTAATAAGCCCTAAAATCAACCGTTTTTCCTTTGCATTTTCTACTATGACTGTTTGAGGAAAAATCTATAAAAATCTGCAAAATGGGTTTAAATACTATAAAACATCAAGAGGCTGCACTTTTACTGCTATCCTAAAGCATTGTCAGGGCAAGAGGATGTTTTACACTGTAAAAAAATTACCGTAAAATTTACAGTAACTTACTAGAAACGATTAGCTAGAATACTATATTGTGATTCTTTTACAGTAATGATTTGACTACTGTGATTTCAACTGTAATTCTTGGACTACTGTGCTTTTTAAGGTTTTACTGTAAACTTTACAATATGCTACTGTAAAAATTGTATACAGTAATGTTACTGTAAAATCTAAAGTAAATAACTGTAGATTTCACAGCCATGTTTTACAGTGTAGAAATTGAAGGACAATCTGTGGATTCCACGCAGACCTACTCATAATTAACTTATTTCTTTACTAACATTCGTAGCATGTATTTCATAACATATAATTCTCTTGACAACATGTTTTCAGTCTTCAGACAGCATGAGAACATTAAAAAATGTTTTTTTTTTACTCTATTAACGCTACAAAAGCACCTTTCATACCACGGTGAAATGACTTCTATTGTGCCTCCATAAACATAATATCTTGCATCCATGAGGAAATATGGTGAGACTTTAATAGATTTAGATGGACAAAAAGACAACCTTCATAACGTTCTGAGCTAAATCACATTCATATTTAGTGTTTGCCTTGAAACCTTCGACAACGTTATATCTTTAGACAAGGCAATTTTCTAAATTCCTAATACTCATAATTTTAATCAGTCAAATCAAAACCTGAATGAAATGTTCTAGCAGCTGTACATCATCAAAATGACCTAAATAGTTTGATTTAGTGAACGGATTCTTGATCAAATCAGTATTTTAATATACATAACCACGTTAAATATTTTCATAAGTCAGTGCACGATCAATTGATCTCCACAAAATCGGCAGTGTCTCCTCTTGCTGTTTTTATTAACTTAATTCTAAGCGGTTTGAACTGACACACATTTCAAATAATCATTCACGACTGAGGAATTAAATGTGTTTGGTCTCCTAATGGATTACTGGAGACAACAGCTGTAAGCGACACGTATCTGCACTCATCCCTCCGAGAATGACAGACAACCACGTCGTTTCCATGGCGATGCAGTTCCCATTCTTTCTTTCATAAGACGCCTGGAGTTCTTGAACCCTGAGCACATTTCCCATCATGCTTTGTATTTCAAGACATACAAAAGGGAGTAAAATCAAATCAATCTCTCAAGAGCGTCCTTTAGAAATTTGATTTCTTTGGGGTAAAAGTAATGGATAGGTTTCCACAAACACGCTATTGCTGTGTGTATGGATTATTAGAAAGATGTATTTGATTGGCGCCGACTTTTTAATCATGGCGTCGTTTTATAATATGTGAAAATCAGTCGTGAAATCGTGACCTACATCATTTCAACTGTCATTTTTACTACAGGAACTACTGGCCAAAGCGGCTGGCAAATTGCATATGGGCTATTTCCAACGCTCACAGCCTCTCCTGCTCTCTTGATTATGAAATGATAGGCTGAAGCCCACTTGTGCAGTGGTCTCTCGAGGGGAAGAAGCAGATGGGTCAATGAGATCTATATTTCCACCATTACAATGACATCTCGCTGAGTACGCCGCATTGCAGCTCTATTCTTCAGCTGTGATTAACTATGCACTGTGGGATACATGTGAAGGTGGGAAAGTTCACTGTAAGTCACCCGGGTCTGGCAAGAAGAAAGAAGGCAACATGGGTCGTTTTGGATCTATCATGGGTGAAAGCTGTCAAGAACACGCTTGGGTCATATTTTCCTCAAAATTAAAAAAGAGAAATAGAAATGATTTTTTTTTATCACTTTGGAGCTATTTTCATTGTAAATAAACAATTAAGCACACATTTGCATTACTGTAATGTGAAAAAAAAAACATGTATGTATAGTATTATTATCTGTTGTGCTGCGTTTGATAAATGCAATGTCAATTTTTCTTTTTTTTACTATAATACAGTATAATACAGTATACAAATATTGCATTACCGTAATGACAATGCTCTTTTGGAACAAAAAAAAAAAACATGTGTAAAACATCTGGATGCATTGTGATAATGAAAATGTGAAGGAAAATGTGCTTGATTGACATTATTTTTATTATTTTAACTATGATAATACAGTAAAACTATTTAATTACAGTAATGACAATCATCTTTTGTAATATTGATATTACTAAAAACAGGTAAAACATCTGGAGTCATTGCGATAATGAAAATGTGAGGGAGAAATGTGCTTGATTGTGTTATAAAGTGTATAATTTCTATTAGTTTTACTATAATACAGTAAACATATTGCATTACAGTAATGACAATAATCATTTGGAATAATTAAAATACTAAAAATACAAGAAAAAGATCTGGGGTGCGTTTCCCGAAAGCATCGTTAGCCAACTACGATCGCAAGTTCTGTCGTTATCAGCAGTTCAACGATTTGGTGTTTCCCGAAACCATCGTTCCAACGAACGTTCGCAAACAGCATCGCAAACTTGTGTGGTTGGAACGACAGCTCTCGAGCTTTGGTTAGAAGCATAGTTTCTAGTTTACATGAGATGTACACTGAATAAATCCTTATCTTTAGCTAAATAAGCAAGCTGACATTCAGTACAACCCGTGTTATTTATTTAGAATACATACAAATGTAATTTACGTCTTTTAGTTTGTCGAGAGATTTAAAGCACCGTTTTTGAAGACTGCGCATGTGCGAACGTGCTCAACTATGTAAGAACGAGCCAAATATTGAGTCTGGTAATAAAGCAAAATAACTGAGAAAAATTATAAATGGTCTTCAGATGCCATGTCTGTAACTTATATGACGAAATCTAGCGTTAATTCGATCTCAAACAGATTAATTAAAATAAGTTATTAGTCTACCACGTGCGAGACGTCATAAACCAACGTGGTTGAACGATACTTTGCGACATTCGGTTTCGGGAAACAGTCGTGACGAGCTAGTTGATTTCTCCAACGATGCATCGTACTACGGTAGTGAAGCAGCGAGAGATATAGTTGTATGGGAAACGCACCCCTGGATGGATGCTTTGCGATAATGAAAATGTGAGGCAGAAATGTGCTTAATTGACATTATTCATATAATTATTTCTATTATTTTACCATAATACAGTGAAAACTGTTGCATTACAGTAATGAGAATCATCTTTTGATGAGCAATATTCACATTACTTAAAAAAAACATGTAAATTACCTGGATTAATTTTCATGAGGAGAAATGTGCTTAATTCACATTATTTGTATTATTGTTATGTGTATTGTTTTAACTATAATAATATAGTTAAAATATTGCATTACAGTAATGACAATAATATTTTGGAATAGTTTAAATTACTAAAAAGCATAAGTAAAACATCTGGATACATTGTGATAATAAAACATGTCAGGGAGAAATGTGCTTAATTGACATTATATTGTTGTTTGTATTATTTTAACTGTAATAATACAGTAAAAATATCGATTACAGTAATGACAATAATCTTTTGGAATATTGACTAAAACATAAGTATGTTCTGGATGTATTGCAATAATGAAAATGTGAAGAAAATGCTAAATTGACATTCATATTATTATTTGTATTATTTTTACTATAATACAGTAAAAATATTGCATTACAGTAACCAGAATAATCTTTTGGAATAATAAGAATTACTAAAAAAACATGTAAGAAAGGGGAAGATGTGGTTAATTTACATGAAAATAATGTTGCAATTAAAATAAATCTTACAATGGTATTAAGTAATATTTAATTAATAAATTAACATTTAGTAATTATTGTATTTATTCAATATATATACAGGTGAAACTTGAAAATTTTTAATATTGTGCAAAAGTTCATTCATTTCAGTAATTCAACTTAAAAGGTGAAACTAATATATTATATAGACTCATTACATGCAAAGTGAGATATTTCAAGCCTTTATTTGTTATAATTTTGATGATTATGGCTTACAGCTTATGAAAACCCCAAATTCAAAATTAGAATATTGTGAAAAGGTTTTCATAAGCTGTAAGCCATAATCATCAAAATTATAATAAATAAAAACTTGATTTATTCTATATAATATATTAGTTTCACCTTTTAAGTCGAGTTACTGAAATTAATTAACTTTTGCACAATATTCAAATTTTTCGAGTTTAACCTGTGTATATATATATATATATAGGTAAATATAATGTTTTTGTGAAATTGTCTCTCATAATAATTAATTAGCTCAACTAGATAGTAATAGATTGTAATACTACACACCGTTGTTATCAGAAAGCATCAGCTGTTGTGAAAGTTGTTAAACTCACAAAGGGTTTCCGATAATCAGCTTATAACGAGTGAATGTTGCTTGAAAGATGAACTAAAACACAGTGTTCGGGAAAGGAGAGCCGGGGGAGGTGTGGAGCGTTTATAATGCTTTTTACGAGCGTCGGCTAATTAGTGTCATTTGAGCATGGCCTTGTTCTAACCTTACGATTCTTTCTCTCTCTGCATCTATAGATTATGAGACTTCATAATGGAAGCAAATACTGTCTCCCATGAGAGCGTCGCCTGCCCAACCTCCCGTCACACTCTATCAAAGACAACCAAGAGGTCTTCGGCACACACCTTTACAAAAAAAAAAAAAAAAAAACACTGTTACAAAAGAGAAATTCAAGAGTTTACGGGGCAGAGATCAAAAATAAGTGATGCTCCACGGCGAGTTTTTTTGGGGGGGGGGAAATAATTTCACATTCTTTAATTTTCCGAGTAAAATGGACAGCCATTTCAGGTCGAATAATTGTTTGAACCAAGGATTTTATCATTAATCCAGAAGGGCTGGCGGATCCGGGGTCACGCTGGGGGTTGATTAGGTACGAGGAGCACAAAGCTCTCCTCAGTCGATGCCATTGAAAAGAAGCAAGTAATTTAGATTCAGAATTGGTCTAGGGGCTGTGAAGCTCTCTCCATTACCAACCATTTTCAATTTCAGCCTCACAATAAACATCAGGTTCGTGAAGGAAATTAGAGCATTTGGTAATGTACTAGAGGAGATAGGTGAGCCTCGACAAGCTGACACAACCTCCTAAAGCCTGTCTGAAAGAAAATCCTTGAGATCACACTCATATTTGACTTGTATGGACACTGTGTGTGCCTTGACATTTTTTTTTTTTCCCTACTGAATAACAAGTTGGGAGAGACCTTGCCTTTTCAATACGGCTTCCTTAAATCAGGGTGGATTTAAGCAAGTATAATACAAAAGTATAAAAATAGTTCCCATCGTACACAGCGGTAAAAAAAAAAAAAAAAAAAAATCTAAGTTCTAAATAAAACAAAATATTGGAATATGTTTTAAAAGAAAATACCATTCCAGTTTTTCTACTTCGAAATGACACGCTTCATTCAGTGTGTTACTAGCTGTTGCTTTATGTTTTAATGCTTTGTGTGTGTGTGTGTGTGTGTGTGTGTGTGTGTGTCTACTTAACTATATTTTGGGGACAAATTTGTACCAGAAGTGACCAAAATCTCCAAAAACCTCCCTTTAGGGACGTCCTCATTTGTAAATATGGTATAAAAACGAACAATTAAAGGTTTTATTTAAAATGTAAGAATGCAGAAAGTTTTCTGTGATGGGTAGAGTTAGTGTAACACCGTGTCCTAACCAGACGCGATGCGATTCCAGCAACAAATAATTTGTCTGTCCACACTAGACGCGACGCGACTGCGAGATGCGTTGATATCAATCAGAACCCACAGCCAATCAGAGCAGAGTGTGGGCGGAGTCTCACAGCGAGTGCACAGCCCATCAGAACAGTGTGTAGGCGGAGTCTCGCAGCGAGTGCACAGCCAATCAGAACAGTGTGTAGGCGGAGTCTCACAGCGAGTGCACAGCCAATCAGAGCAGAGTGTGGGCAGAGTCTCGCAGCGAGTGCACAGCCAATCAGAACAGCGTGTGGGCGGAGTCTCGCAGCGAGTGCACAGCCCATCAGAACAGCGTGTGGGCGGAGTCTCGCAGCGAGTGCACAGCCCATCAGAACAGAGTGTAGGCGGAGTCTCGCAGCGAGTGCACAGCCAATCAGAACAGCGTGTGGGCGGAGTCTCGCAGCGAGTGCACAGCCCATCAGAACAGCGTGTGGGCGGAGTCTCGCAGCGAGTGCACAGCCCATCAGAACAGTGTGTAGGCGGAGTCTCGCAGCGAGTGCACAGCCCATCAGAACAGCGTGTGGGCGGAGTCTCGCAGCGAGTGCACAGCCCATCAGAACAGCGTGTGGGCGGAGTCTCGCAGCGAGTGCACAGCCCATCAGAACAGCGTGTGGGCGGAGTCTCGCAGCGAGTGCACAGCCCATCAGAACAGCGTGTGGGCGGAGTCTCGCAGCGAGTGCACAGCCCATCAGAACAGTGTGTAGGCGGAGTCTCACAGCGAGTGCACAGCCCATCAGAACAGCGTGTGGGCGGAGTCTCACAGCGAGTGCACAGCCAATCAGAACAGCGTGTGGGCGGAGTCTCGCAGCGAGTGCACAGCCCATCAGAACAGCGTGTGGACGGAGTCTCACAGCGAGTGCACAGCCCATCAGAACAGCGTGTGGGCGGAGTCTCACAGCGAGTGCACAGCCCATCAGAACAGTGTGTAGGCGGAGTCTCACAGCGAGTGCACAGCCAATCAGAACAGCGTGTGGGCGGAGTCTCGCAGCGAGTGCACAGCCCATCAGAACAGTGTGTAGGCGGAGTCTCACAGCGAGTGCACAGCCCATCAGAACAGTGTGTAGGCGGAGTCTCGCAGCGAGTGCACAGCCAATCAGAACAGTGTGTAGGCGGAGTCTCGCAGCGAGTGCACAGCCCATCAGAACAGCGTGTGGGCAGAGTCTCACAGTGAGTGCACAGCCAATCAGAACAGCGTGTGGGCGGAGTCTCGCAGCAAGTGCACAGCCAATCAGAACAGCGTGTGGACGGAGTCTCGCAGTGAGTGCACAGCCAATCAGAACAGCGTGTGGGCGGAGTCTCGCAGTGAGTGCACAGCCAATCAGAACAGCGTGTGGGCGGAGTCTCACAGTGAGTGCACAGCCAATCAGAACAGCGTGTGGGCGGAGTCTCGCAACGAGTGCACAGCCCATCAGAACAGCGTGTGGACGGAGTCTCGCAGTGAGTGCACAGCCAATCAGAACAGCGTGTGGGCGGAGTCTCGCAGCGAGTGCACAGCCCATCAGAACAGCGTGTCGGCGGAGTCTCGCAGTGAGTGCACAGCCAATCAGAACAGCGTGTGGACGGAGTCTCGCAGTGAGTGCACAGCCAATCAGAACAGCGTGTGGACGGAGTCTCGCAGTGAGTGCACAGCCAATCAGAACAGCGTGTGGACGGAGTCTCGCAGTGAGTGCACAGCCAATCAGAACAGCGTGTGGGCGGAGTCTCACAGCGAGTGCACAGCCAATCAGAATAGTGTGTGTGTGGAGTCTCGCAGCGAGTGCACAGCCAATCAGAACAACGTGTGGGCGGAGTCTCGCAACGAGTGCACAGCCAATCAGAGCAGAGTCTGGGCGGACTCTCCTGAGTGCACAGCACCAGAGAGTAACCTTGACGGCACTCGCAAGAAAATGGATAAATACATAATCAAATTCACAAATATTACACCATTTAAACATTATTAAAAGCACATAGGCTACTGAGTTACTAAAACAATCTTTGTCAAAGAATACACTTGTTTACAGTTTGAACATTCTTGTTTTCAATTGTTTAATTTCAAGATCTGAGGTGAATTATCCATTGTTGCTTTTACAGCTACAAAGCTGGAGCACTAAATGATATTCAAAGTCACATGACACGCTTTTAACATTAAATAAAGCACATAAACAGTGCCTGAGATTATCAGTGCCACACTTTGTGTTTGTTATTCCAGAGCGACGTCGCAGAAAAATAGAAACCGTTTATAAAATAGAATCGCCATGTGTCGCTGTCGTGGCTGGTTAAGACAATAACTCTGATTAACATGAAAAATACGCATTTTATTGCGCATCGCGTGTAGTAAGGGTGTAAGGGGGATGAA
Organism: Phoxinus phoxinus; assembly: GCF_949152265.1. NCBI lineage: Eukaryota > Metazoa > Chordata > Actinopteri > Cypriniformes > Leuciscidae > Phoxinus > Phoxinus phoxinus. The sequence continues at coordinate 5,616,618 of NC_136895.1, forward strand.
TATACAGTTTGTACAGGAATGTTCCCATTTAGCTAAGTAAACGTGTGTGTGTGTGTGTGTGTGTGTGAGTGTGTGAGTGTGTGTGTGTGTGTGTGTGTGTGTGTGTGTGTGTGTGTGTGTGTGTGTGTGTGTGTGTGTGTGTCTCTGTGTGTGTGTGTGTGTGTGTGTGTGTGTGTGTGTGTGTGTGTGTGTGTGTGTGTGTGTGTGTGTGTGTGTGTGTCCAATCACTACACAAACATAAAGATTTTTGTCTAGTTGCTCATAAAACCATCTCTGGTGCGTTGATGAAAAGCAGTATGTTAGCCTGCATAACCCATAATATAGATTGTGACAGTCTTCGTAACCTATTGAACGGACTGTAGATCTATCCTTACAAAAATGGTAACATTCAACACAGCAGCATCCAGTTCCCATCAGCCCTGAGATGGCCACTAAGTTTCCAGGTTTCCCGAAGGTTGGGTTATTAGACTAGTCTCTCGGAGCGGCCTTCCAAGGGTCTCCAAATAAACAGTAATAGGCTGGAAGATGCCTTTCTCTGAATTAAGTACATTATGCGAGCCATTCTATAAACAGGATCAAATCAGCAGGCGTATACGCGGAGGCGAGGGAGGGAACTCATTTTCTCCAGCATTTTCCCTGCTTGAGGATCTGAAGGGAAAAGTGACAGAGAAAAAACTGGGCTTAAATGAATATTATCAGCATGAAAACAAAGTGACTACCTGAACAAAATCCATTTTATACTCGGCACTTCAATAGAGTTCATCCATCAAAAAGAAAGGCTGAGCTGCTCTGTGGAAAATAAGCCTCCACTTCTGGTGGAAATGTGAATAGAGAATCCTGTGGACCACACTCAAACACACACACACACACACACACACACACACACACACACACACATCCCCACTGAAGCTGAGATCAGACCCTGGGAATTACTTTCTTAATTAGAGAAGCTTACTGATGAATGTGTTACTCCTAAAGCGAAGTACTGTAACTAGTCACGTGGCATTGTTACTTTTTATGAAAAGTAACGTATATGATATATTTGCAAGAAAAAATATGTTTTAATTTTTTTCAGATATATAACAAAACCGTTTAAAATAATGACAATAGTACTATTTGCTGCTGTATTATATAGTAGGTAGCGCTAATGTAGCTAATGTCTCCCATTTAGTCAAGTCACCTTTATTTATATAGCGCTTTTTACAATACAGAATGTTTAATTTTTTTTAAATGCACACATACACACATACAACTTTCAAAAGCTGGTGGAAACTGGGATTGTCGAAATTTTTGCGAAAAAGCTCTAGCCGCAGATGACAAAATTCATGCTATGAGATTGCAATCCTTAAAATTATACTTGGATTTATATGTTTATATATATATATATAGTGCACGATTATTCATTGCCGGTCCTGGGGAGAGTCTGTCCTCCAGTGTGGATTCATCCCGAATCAAACACACTGCCTTGAATTGTCAAGTAATCCTGGAAACCTTGATTAGCTTGTTCAGGTGTGTTTGATTAGCATTAGAGCTAAACTTTGTAAGACATGCTACTCCAAGACTGTCACAATCTACATCATGGGTTATTCAGGTCAACAAACTGCTTTTTGGCTTCAATAACGCACCAGAGATGCTTTTATGAGCAACTAGACAAAAATGTTTGTGTAGTGATTGCGGCATTGAAACTCACTGCTGCACACACACACACACACACACACACACACACACACACACACACACACACACACACACACACACACACACACACACACACACACACACCATACATATTTAACAGATCCCCTTGTAATGAGAAGTCAACTCACACCAAATGAATTTAAACAGCTCATCTCCAAGCTAATGGAAAAGGCATGTTATTTAGGTTCGTATTGATCAAAACAACTATCAAAAGACGTCAAGCGTTGAATTGGGTTGCTTGGTCATAGAGGACAGCGCCAATGCATCAGTTTGGGCACGAAGAGCTAATCAACACTTCAAACTTACTGCATGCTTGACCTTAAACTGTATCCACTTCCACCTCCAAACCCACACAATTTGCTGTGAAAAGTTAAACCTGTGAATGGTGTCCTTTGAGAATCGAAGCTAGTCAGTGCTTCCACTCCACTGCCTCCAATTTACCAGAGGTGGTCAACTCTGCAGATAGTGTCACCGTCTAAATTATATGAGCCAGTCGGTTCGGGGAAACACCAAATACCCTTTCCTTTTTCTAAGCCAAAGATATGAAATTAATTATTGGCTTGATTAAGGTGTAGGATGTTAAGGCCGATCTGGGGCACCTGGACGCCCCCAACAAAGGGGCAGTGATGGAGAAAGACCAGCACAAGCCATCAATTTCCCAGAGGGAGTTAACTGTGGTCTGCGCTGGGATTTAGACACATCACAAAAGCAGATTCCTTTAAATAAGACCCACTATACCGTATCCCCCAAGAGTCCCGGAGGGAAGAGCACAGCTCTGTTATGACATTGCTTGTGTTATATGACATACCGGTACATTTCTTTCTCGAATTATGAATTTAGGGCTCTTGATTAAAATTAGTTCAATTGATGGTCCGTACCAGAGTTGAATTATACAATATGGGACCATCCATGTTATGTTGACAATATTGTGAGTACTCGTAAAAGAACTTTAAAGTACCACCCAAACTTTAAATGCACAATTCGACTATTACATTTGATTTGAGTTTGTCTCGGATGCACTGTGAGAGACATGACAAATGCACAGAAATTGGAAATTTGAGTTGGTGTGATTGAATGAATCGACTTGTACCTACAAATCATTTGTTTGTGTACAACATCACCATGAAGGCCCATCCCTACAAAAACATTTGAATGGAACATTACAAATTCACCACCAATTCGCCTTTGGCTAAGCCACACCCTAGAATGTAGATTGACCAATCACAGCGCAGCCAAGAACGAGCTCCACAGCGGTCCGACACTTGTTCACAGCGCTCCATTGATGTTAACACCGGCGTCTCATATTTTTGGTCTCTGCAGGCTATTACCGTCGTAGTTTTATCAAAAATATGGTTAAACGTTGTGCCTGGGGCATTTGTAACACAGATACGTGTTTCTCAGAGAGGTTGGAGGGGGGGTCCGTTTACCCCTTCCCAAAACCGAAGTACAATCCTGACAAGTGTCGTTTTTGGATTAAACCGTGTGGACGTCCTCAGTCAGCGAAACCCCTCAAGATCAACAACACACTTTTGTCTCTAAGACACATTTAGCTTTTAACCTTACTGTGAAGTTACACTAGTTAGACAGTTTTAGGTTATGATTTCGGTTCTCTACGCTAATTGTTGATACGCTAGCACACGCTGCTAATAAATACAACTTTATACTCGCGTAGTCCGTTTGCTTTGTAATAACGATTATAGAAGTGTATAGAGACCCAGCTTTGCATGAACAGTGTTGCTCTTGATATTGTTAGTCCCAGCCTCCGTCTCGATTAGGATATGCGGTGGTTAATTTTTTAACTGTGACCGTTATGCTTTTGCCTCTATTTGGATGCCTTGTTGTTACTTGCGTTTCACCGTATGTCTTAAATATAGCCTTCGAACGCACACTGAGCCCCTTTTGCCTACTTCTATCGGACACTTTATTTGCTGCTTTATAAAAGTTTGATAAAATTTCAGCAGGAAGAGCCGTCACAGCATAAGCCATGTTAATACCAAACCAGAGCCCAGATAAAGTTGACGGACGTAGCAACAGTAACTAAGGGGGGCGGGGCTTAGCCAAAGGTGAATTCTACAAATTGTAAAATATTTACAAATTGGCATGAGAGTGTGTTGACTTGTAAATGATCATAAGCAGTTCACTTCCACAAGTTTCAGACAAATTGTGAATCATACCAAAGTCCGTTATAGCCATACGCCAAACCACCTTTTCAAGAGGACCTTGATGTGTTCGGAAAACTGATTCCAGACAAATCAAATTCTGTCATTCAATAGACAAAAGATGTGGCGTGAAAGCACACTGGGAGCCAATTAAGTTGCATGGTCTCTAAAACTCTATAAACTCTACAAATACAGAAATCATTTAGTTCCAAATGGCAATATTTGCTTAATCGTAAAATTCTGATGTATTATTCAAATGGTCATCGTTCTAGATTATCCAGGGAGCATAATCAGTGTTGTTTTCCTGCAAGCGAAATGAATAAAAGAACCAATGAAACGTGCAATCAACTGTCCGGAAAAGCAGAGGAATACGGCAAGATTACTTTTGACTTTACGTCTTTACTTGTGAAGTGATTATAGCTCATTTACTGCTTTTGCATGAGTTTCTATTGCAAACTTCCACTGAATTGGCCACTTCCAGTTTACCCTTAAGAAGGCGAAAATGAAAACTGTTTGACACTTTATGAAAACATACATATTTCATGAGAACCTCTAAAAAGAAGCTGGCAAGCCACAAAAGGACTTTCCTCAATAGAGGTAATGCATACACCAGATGGCCTTTTTCTCTAGCAAAATTGTCTGTAATTGTTTCAATTCTATCTCAGATTGCTTTGTTTCATTCTCGTTTTTTTTTTTTTTTTTTTTGCATCCCGCTAGATCCACATCTGTGTGATACTAACAGGTGTGATGTAAAATAGATGGAGACATAATAAGGGAGGATTGGAAAGCCCGTCATTGAGCAAATCAAAAAAGAAAATGGCACCATTTTGCGTCCACTTGAGGAGATGATGCTTTAGTCGAGGCGTCTGTCTCTTGAGCAGTGCCAATGTAGTCAGATTCTCAGACACTTGCAAAAGTTATATTTTTCCAGGACTTTAGGAATTTGGGGACACTGGCAGACATTAATGGGTCAAATATACATATAAGAGTATCCCACAATTAAAAATGGTTTTAAAAATACAGTTTTGAAAACCTTTTGGTAACACTTTATTTTAAGGTGACATAATTAGACGTTACTACATGTAATTACTATAGTTAATAACAGTGAATTATGCATAATTACAAGTAACTAACCCTGAACCAAACCCTAATCATAATTCTAAGTAAACGTAGTAAATTAATACTCAGTATATATTATAGTGCAACCTTTTTTGTAATTTTTTTTTACCAAGTAGTTTAAATTTAATGACAACATATGGCGTAATCATAAAGTAAAAAGTAATAACACATTTTTCACAAACCTTGAATACAAGTGAGTGTGCACATATCAATCATTATTTTCAGAAAGGTTTCTAAATGCATTTTTCAAGGTAATTAAAAAAATTCCTCTCCATTGCATTAATTGGTAATACTTTTATCTAATACAATATAATCTTTTTGGGGAGTCGCACCACATGACAGGACTGATTTGTCAAACAGAAAGGTTTTGTAATGTTAATAATCAATTAAAAAATCTTCATTTTGTAAGAATAATATATGATTATTGTATATATGAATTTACTTCAGATATTACACAAACATTCTCGTCATAGAAGAGGTATATTCAAGTCATCGCATGTATGAATGTAACTTAATAATAAATTATGTACACAGTAGAAAAAAATATTTTTCAAACATTGGAGTCGTTTTGCAAGTCTTTCTACTTCAAAATTTCACATTGAATTAAATGTGTTACTTGCAGTTTCTTTGTAATTATTTGTGAAATTTACTAGCAATAGCTGAGTGAAAATTGTTTCAAAGTAAATACGGCACATTTTTCAGTGAATAAGAAAAAGCAATAAGTGAAGATCAATGGCTATCTATGTTGAATAGCTAAATAGTTAAAGATTCTTTAAAAAAAAAATCTTTCGTCTAGCGGCTGTTCTCTAATTTCCACCGAGGAAAACGGCATCAAATTATGCTGTAAAATTACATAGCAAATGAACGGTGATGTTGAGCCGAAAGAGTTTGTGTGAGAATAGAGAAACTAAAAGAAAAGTCAAAGTTTGCTTTTAAAGTCAACTGGTCCACCATGGCATGTTCCCAGCGGCGCGCACGGATAACCAGCAGAAGATTAGCTCAGCATCTGAGCACTGTCTCTGGTACACCATCTATTAACACAAGCTGGTTGAAACTGAGATGTTTCATTTTTTTAAACGTTTTATCGTGGCTGTGCAGGCCAGCCAGAACCGTTTCATTCAGGCAAGTTCTTGCAGAAGCTTCCACAAATCTTTGCTGTCACAGTCCCAAGATGTCCCCCCTAAAAAATCAGGATATTTCCAATCTTGGCTTGATGGGCCGCACGGAATTAAAAAAGGCAATTACAGAAAGACGAAATCTTGTGTTTTCTATACAAATGCGTACCAGTGGGAAGCAGATTACGGGAAATCCGAATTGCTCGTGAATTTGCTGGTCCCTGAATGATAGAACTTGTTATTACTGAATGTAAACACTGCCAAGCTGATGATATTGTGGTTAAACACATCCCACATAAAACATCTCTGGACGTGTTCAATTACCCAAAGCACATTAATAACCTCATGAACAGCAGTCAAGATTTTTGGTCCTAATCTTCTTTGGACAATAACGGAAGAAGATCGGTCTAAACGACTTTGAGTAAAGCCAAAGTGAGACCGTTAATGAGCATTAGCCACTTTCAAGAGTTCGACTGACGTCTAATCGCAGTAAATAAGATGAGCGTAGACATATCATAGACAACAGACGTGTTGGACCGCAACCAAACCGCAGTCTTACACGGGCGCTATATATCCAAATTAAATCGGCTCTCAAACTCGAGAGTAAACTATCTGAAGGACTGCAAAGGGAAGTTCTGTTATTAGCGTAGCTAATTTGATTCCTGGCACCTCTGAAGTGTTAATGCATCACATTACCGAACTGTAATATTTAATAACATTTGCGGTTTAACAATGGCCAACTTTTCCCCTCCACCCTCATTTTCTCCTCTCATGCTTCAGATACGGCACTAAATACTTTACTTAGAGCAGGACCTCCATATTTTCATTATTCATAAGCACTGTCTCCCCAATGCAGGTTACAGTACCCATCTGCGGTGGCAGATTAAAGCTTCGAAACCTGTCATTATCTAGCCTCCGTTCATTTCCATGTGTGGACGCGTCAGAGATATTCCTGCTCGCCCCCCACCCCGACATATCAACCTGGAAGACCATTAAAGCCTAACCATGTGAATACCACCTATTCACTGCAAACTCATTGTTCACAGCAAGGTAAGTGGGGAAACCTTTAGACTGTAATCACGGCTGAAGCTGATTTCCAAACGGAGAAATTGGAAAAACGAATGTTGACGTCTTCCGCTCCCGTGGCTCGTAAGATAGGGTGTGCAGAGGAGCAAGTCTAATGCTCGCGCCCTCTTTCCGACGCCAAGTTAGAGAACCGTGCCAAGAAAAACATGGCAAGTCATTGACGTTTCGGGATGTACGTGTGCAATCGCAACATACAGTACACCCTACACACACTCGCTGTCAGAGACGTGCGGCGCCTGCTCGATGAAGCCCACAGGCTCGGAGCAAACCGAGAAGCTTCAACGCAAGAACAGACCAGGCGTTTACTGTGTGCTGCTTTTCATTATACAAAATATGTTATAAACAGAAATCAAAGTCGTTAATGACAAAAGAAAATACTCATAATATCCAAAACTAAAAGAATAAAAGGTTATTCTTATAATGGTGCCATTTGTGTGTTATGTGTGTGTCCTCATGACTTGCTGCTCATATAATGAACGGGATACTGAACTTAGTCATAATTTGATAGATTTAGGGTGTAATGCAAAAAAATAAATAAAGTAATAATTTGTGAAGTAAGTTGACTAATACTAAGTAAATTAATTTAACAGATACTAATATATTACTTTTTTTGTTCATTTTTGTTTTACTTTTTTGTCAGTTTTTGTTAAAGTAAAACATTATTTTGTTCTAAAGTTCAGCAAGTTTACATTCATTATAGTTACGTTTTAATGGGTTTCATGGAATAAGCTAATATTTCAATTTATAATATCTATATATCATAACTTACTATAATATTAAATAACATTAAAAATATCCATGGCTCAATTTAGGTAGCACTTTATTTTATAGTCCTGTTTGTATATAAACTAGGTCCTGATCGTAATCTATATTTAAGTATTAGTTAAACTTATATTACTAAGTACTTTCTTGATTAAGTCAATTGTAAGTGCACATACTGTAAAATAAAGTGTAATTTATTACTACATGTACTTACTGTATAATAACAGTAAATTATGCATAATTACAAGTAACTAAACCTAAACCGAACCCTAATTCTAATCGTAACTCTATAGTAAGTACATGTAGTTAATTAATATTACTCACTACTTATTTAAGTGCAATGTAACTACGTCACCTTAAAATAAATTAGGTTACACTTTATTTTACAGTGTCCTTGTTACATATGTTACATTTACTTACCATAGTAATAACAGTAAATTATGCATAATTACATGCAACTAACCCTCAATGCAGTAACCAAAAAAATTATTTATCTTCAACCCCAAAGATTAAGAAAACATTCTTAATGTAACAGGGTTAACTCAAAACATGATTTAAAAAAGAAATAATTTTTGAAATAAATAATATTTAGCATTATAAAAGTCAACTTTCCCAATCATAATAAGTCTTGGTTGCACTATATTTGAAGGTGTCCTTGTTACAGTGTACTTGCACATTTAAGTTCTGAGTAATAATAATCAACAGCCTGTGCTTAGGGTTAGGAATAGGGGTTAGTTGCTTGTATCTATGCATCATTTACTGTTATTACTGCAGTAAGTACATGTAACATGTGTGGCAATGGCACGGTGTAATAAGGTGTTACCTGAGTCATTTTTACAACACTGCAAAAAATTATATGATCAATGAGTTATGACAACATATGTTTTTACCGTGCTTTCAAAATAAGTTAAGATTGATTCAAAATATCAAAATAAGTTAAGCAATTTTCAACTTTTTCAATTTCAAGTCAGTTTAATGTCATTTAATTTGAAATGACTTAAACATACATGTTGATTGCACTTAAAATTTAAGGCAGCAACTTTTTTTTTTTTTTACAGTGAAGGCACATCAAAGCTGTTATTCATATTATTAGTATATAAATGCCAAACTTACTGTGACAGGGTAAAATAAAATAGCTTTTAGTTTACTAACAAAATATCGTTTGGTACTTAGCAAGGGGGGGGCTTTTCAAAATACATTGTTTAAAAATTATTTTTTTACTGAAAACGTAAATATCAGTTTCCTGAAAATAACCAACAAGCAACCTTCGTTTTCAGGAAAATATCATATTCCAGTGATTCATGCACAATAAGACAAAATACAACAGGCCAACTTATTACAAAAAAACAGTCTTTATACTTTGGAAAAGTGGAAAAATAGGAAATGTCCAGTAATGTGGACTGACCCTGCACTGGCAGTCAAGATGAACTCACTTAAGCAGTGATATGAAGTGCTTTTCAGGACGGGTGCACAAACATTTGCATTGTGTGAATTACACTGGTGTGTTTCACGGCGGTAAGCAGCTAATACTGTATGACCAACCTGTCCGCTTCTGCGCAAACATCGATGATAAATAACTTCCTGTGCTCCGTGGCCTTGACCTACATCAATTAATTGCTAACGTTATTCATAACTGTCAAATTAGATTAGCACTATCATGACTTCAGCAGCCCTGAATCATATATCATCTCGCTCCTTGAGGAAGAGGGATTTCCAAACTTACTCTAATATCTCCTCGCTGTGTTGATGTGTACATTTTTTTTTTTTTTTTTTTTTTTACAAAAGCAAAATTGTTTTGTGGTGTTTCTCAGGTGATAAATTATGTTAATCCTTGAGGGGCACTGGGGCGGAAATGAATAAAGTGCGAGTGAAGGCAAGATTAGCATATTCCCTAAATCCATTTACAGAGTGCCAGTGTTTTGGAGCAGGGCTTCCATTTCATCAGCTATTATTCTATCATTGATGCTTGGTTTCACCAACCCCCCCACCTGCCACGGACCCCCCCTCCCCCCCAACGCCTCGCCAAACCGCATTTAAAGCCTCGCGCTTATTTGACCAATATTTGAGTTGGATTAGCACGTAACCTGAGCAGGGCCATTATGGGCCATCACATCAATGTGAAAACATATTAACGCTAAACCGGATATCACACTAAAACGTTATTCTATACGTATTTGTGAACACTGATTAATCAAATGGATTGCTTAATAAAGTCGCCTGAAACATCTTTTGCGTTATATTGTGATAAAACTTGATTTAAACAAGGTCAAATATGTTCATTATTACACAGTTATTGTCAAAGTTTTGAAAATAGCATTTAAATGAAGTTAATATTTTGGCATGTCATATAATTATTTCATTTTAGCTGATGAGAAAAAGTTATATTATTTAATATTATTACAAAAATTATATTAATTTAAACATATCAACATTTAACAAAAACATGGAAACTGTCCTTGTTGTGAAAATTTGAGCTCCTAAAATGGCAATTAAAATATTTTCGGCATGATATGCGCAATTGTATTGTTGACAACAATATTTCCGTCAGTGATTTCATGGTAGTAAAAAGTAAATAATTTTTACTGTCCTTTTTTATTGTTTTCTTTTTTTTATTGACAAAATCAAATAATTCAGTCCGTAATTTCGTTGTTAAATGCAAAGTAGACTCTTACTGGTAGCTAATATCATAATTGGTTGGTTATCGTTGATGAAATCAAACATTTTCATCAGTAATTTAATTGTTAAATGGAAAGTAAACTCTTTTCGGTAGCTAAAAGCATAATACTTATCGTCGACTAAATCAAACATTTTCGTCCGTAATTTCGTTGTTAAATGCAAAGTAGACTCTTACTGGTAGCTAATAACATAATTGGTTGGTTATCGTTGATGAAATCAAATATTTTTGTCAGTTCACTGTAAAAAAAAATGTTGGTTTAACTTAAAAAAGCAAGTTACCTTGTTAACTTAAATTTTTTAGTTCGTTGTAATTAAAAATTTGAGTTAATACAATGAAGAAGAATGGTTTAATAAACAGAAACTCAAAATAGTATGTTATCTTCACACATTAGTTATCGAAGTTGATTTGACAAAAGATAAAAAGTTGTGATAACAAATCATGAAAATATTTTTTTTGTCTTTTAGTAGACAATAGAAAATAGTTTTGTTGTTAAATTGATAGTGAACTCTAAAAGCATAATCGCTATTGTTATTTTTGATGAAATCAAACATTTCCGTCAGTAATTTCATTGTTAAATGGAAAGTAGACTAAAAGCATAACCGGGATCGGTGACAAAATCACAATTTTCAACAGTAATTGCATTGTTAAATGGAGAATAGACACTCATTGGTAACTAAAAGCATAATAAATTGAGTGAAAACATTTAGTAAACAAACACACAAGAAGCGGGAAATATGTTAGAAGGTTGTTAAACGTCAGCGTAAATCTGTGGAGTCCAGCGGACGCAGACTTCTAACGGGCCGGATGACGACCGAAGCGCTCCGACAAGCCGAACCCGCGCGCGGACACCGCCTGAGAGAAGTCCCCTCTCGAGGCTTAAAGCGCAGATCTTCTTATTTAGAGCAAGAGGCCTTGTGCGACTCCACAGTCAAAACTAATCAGCCGCGTCCCCGTGTCCCCCCGCTCGCGGCGGCCCGCAGCCAGCCAAAACATATTTCCATTTTAACGCCTTGAGATGATCAAAGCATCAGCTTAATATAATCAGCTCAAACCCCATTTACCACGAGCCCCACCGCTGCGTCTGGGGAGCGCCTCTCTTCCCCGGCCTATCTATTCGGAAACAGGTGCTATAATAGTAAATTAATTAGACGGAGGCGATGCACCTTGTTCTTTGTGGGCGCTAGCCCCTTGTGGGTCGTAGCCTCGCGGAAAATGCCATCTGGGCTTGAATTCCCCTCTGGGACGGGAAGGGAGAAGGGGGGCCGGCGGTTGACCGTGGCATTTTTTACATAACAATTAACCCTATTAGCCTCTCGCTCGCCGTGTAGCCGCTTTACTTTTTGATGTCGCTACAGAGGTCCACGCACCTCAACGCTGCGCTTTCTGCTAACGTCCGAATGCCAGACAGGTGGAGGCGATCGGGAGGAGGTGAGTGACCTTTACCGGGACGCCTCTCCGATTCGGATGGTTTATTCCCAGGACGAGATCGGTCACGCTGGAGAAAAACAATTGTGAAGATAATACAGTACATGAGCAGCAAGCGATGCGAGATCGGGAAGCACTTAGCGTTGCTAAACACACACACACACACACACACACACACACTTGTGCTTCTCGACGGCGGCAGCGGCGGGATCGCTCCACTTTTTGACTTTTTAATTGCTTTGAAGGATGTTAAGTCTTTTAAGGTAGCTAAGTCTCAAACGGCGAGGTGAGAGCTTAAAAGCCTCAGCCCGTGTGATGCTAGCAAAGCTAATAGCACGTAGCAGGTGAAGATGTGCGGAGGAATTTGACTCCACGGCCTGAAATCTGAGCGTCAGTTTGTTTTCAAGCCTCCTTTTCTCCGTGAAATACAGATTACCGGAAGAGGCTTGTGGTTAATGAGAGGAAGAAGCCTGAAAATGTATGCCTACAGGATTTTTATTTGAGTTTTCTCTTCAGAGAAACCGGATGTAATTAGCAAGCCGCCACAGAAAGAGATGCAGAAGTGGTGTTGTGTGGTGAAGAAGAGAACAGTGTATTGTCATGATGCCCTCGTGCCATTGAGGGGTTCAGCCATGTGTTGTGTCTTTCTGGGAGTTCCTGTGTTTGCAACACAGATTAAGTGATTAATCAGCGGATTGGATCAGTGAGAAGAGGACTATGGGATGGCGGTCCTCTGAGGTCCCGGGATCAGGCTCTGTGCAAACATCAGGATTTGACGGTAAACCCCGAGCAGATGGTGAGGATGTGGAGTTAAGACAGACACTGATCTGGGGAAACGGATACTCTCTCTCTCTCTCTCTCTCTCGCTCTCTCGCTGGGCTGACAGCACCTCTGGGACGGCAGTCAAGTGTCGGACTAACCTCCTGTGCCAAAAACAAACGAGAGGGAGAGAGAGAGAGAGAGGGAGAGAGAGAGAGAGAGAGAGAGAGAGAGAGAGAGAGATTTTGAATTGAGAGAGAGAGAGAGAGAGAGAGACAGAGAGAGACAGAGAGAGACAGAGAGAGAGAGAGAGAGAGAGAGAGAGAGAGAGGGGGGGGGGGGCAGTTTGAGTTGAATGGGGGGAGGTCTGTAAATGGGGAGGAAGGTACTAACCTTATCTCCAACTGGTTTATGAAAATGAATGGATCACACACACACACACACACACACACACACACACACACACACACTCGTGGTATGAGGTATAATATAGAGCTGATTTGAAGAACCATTTCTTAAAATTGTATGTTGAACTGCTGAATTGACACTAAATTCAATGCAAAAATTGATGTATAACACAATTTACCAATTTTCACCCAAAATCCACTGTAAAAAAAAAAAACCTGTGTGTGTGTGTGTGTGTGTGTGTGTGAGGTCACACTTTTCATAGAGTGTGTTGAACACCTCACGCGATGTTGATGCCCTTCACCTGTGGGGTAAGAAACAGCTTCTTTATCACATCTTAACACACACACACACACACACACACACACACACACACACACACACACACACACACACACACACACACACACACACACACACACACACACACACACACACACACACACACACACAGCGGACGGAGGCACTGCATTATGGCACAGTTATTGATTTTATAACGGATTGTAAAATAAAGTTGGATATTATGTGCAGTAATCTGCCATTTAAACAAGTGTATAATTAATTACACATGTTATAATAAATAACATAAGTGATTCTACTGTACATTTCCATTTTTTTCCTAAAATAAAAGTTCCCTATTATTCAGAAGCCAGATTTGGATCTGAGCAGAAGTAACACCGCATCCGCTGATATGAGAACGCCAGGCGCGGGTCAGGCTCATCTCCACCGCCATGATAATTCCAGGTTGCTTCTCTCGGCATTGTGTATGATCATAAAGAGCTCATAATCCGGTTAAGAGGATTTGTGGCTGAAGTGTCTCACTCGATCTTGATTTGAGATTCCACATGTTTCATTAATAATCAGAGAGTGGATCTTGCTAGAGGTGCGCGGATACTTTCCGTCTATCTATAATCAATTCTTTTCCTCAAGACACACATTAATTGGCATAAATGATAGCCTTCCATCAATATGTCCTTAAAAAGCATGCCGGCGGTGTTTTCTCTCTCTCTTTAATTCAATCAAATCACTGGCCTCTTTCACAGAGATAATGCGGTCCGGCTTTGTGTTGCAATACCACGAGCGGAGGATTCTTTTCAAGGTGCAAAAACTTGAGAGCTCGAATCATTTCTCCTATTATTCCATAAAACATTTGAAGATTATTGAGGAAAGTTAGACGTTTCAGAAGCAGAAACCCACACCGTGAGCTGTAATATGCGTACTATATTACTGTTTTTAGCACCGTAACTCTATTAAAAGCTTACTGTACACGTGGAGGTACAGATATCATGGCAATATGAAAAATTAACAGAGAGAATGCATTAAAAAAATGTCAACAAACAAACATAAACCTATTTTAGTGGATTAAAAGGTGCAAAATTGAACTAATATATAAAATGTTTCAATATTTGATTTAAACATATATAAACATTAAACAAATAAATGGTTCATTTGATAAAAATCTACCAATTATTGCCAAAAATACAAAAAATGTACCAAAAATCAACCATTTTTTACCCCAAAATGTTCCTTTCAATCTAGAGTTTTCATTCTCTGACATATCAATAATGTTAAAGCAAGCAATGTGTTTATTAACATAAAAAATAGACAAAAATATAATTTAATATGTAATATGCATGTATTTATGATACTCTAATATAACTCGGTTTATGCAAAAACAGCATTCTTTATAAATATACCAAATTCATTGTGTAATTTTCAAATTCTGAAGCATTTTAATGAATAAAGACCAAGTCATATTTTATGTTGGAAATGCGACATGATGTAAAGATAATCTGTAGCAAACATATGCAATCATTTGAATTAACTTTGTTTTTTACATAAATTGTTTGTTTGGTTTGTTTTTCTAGTTTTAAATGCAGAATAGAATAGAACAGAATAGAATAGAATAAAATATATTAGAATAGAATAGAATATATTAGAATAAAATTGAATATATTAGAATAGAACAGAATAAAATATATTAGAAAAGAATAGAATATAATATATTAGAATATAATAGAATAAAATATATTAGAAAAGAATAGAATAGAATAGAATAGAATATATTACATTGGAATAGAATATATTAGAATAGAATATATTAGAATAGAATAGAATATATTAGAATAGAATAGAATAGAATATATTACATTGGAATAGAATATATTAGAATAGAATATATTAGAATAGAATATATTAGAATAGAATAGAATAGAAAATTATGAATTCAATATAAAGTTAATATAGGCTTTTGTGGTCCAATTCTTTTCAAGATGCAAAAAATTGAGAGTAAAAATAAAATAGAATTCAATATTTGAAGATTAGAGAGTAAAGTTGGCCGTTTCAGAAGCAGAAACCCACACTAATATTCTTACAGTATTCCTGTTTTTAGCCCCTGACCAGCACCGTAACTCCATTAAAAGCTTACTGTACACGTGGAGTTACAGATATCATGGCCGTATGAAAAATTCCCAGTACAGAGGAAATGCATAAAAAAGCAGAAAAGATAAAAAAATAAAATAATCACGGCACTTGCATGTCAACAAACAAACAAAACACATAAAAACACACAGATAATTGCCTCTCCTCAAAATATTTCATTTTCAATGTCTTTGAAATGTCACTCCGCCGAGGGAAGTGAAGACAAGTGTACGTTGCTGTTAAAATGTCATTCTGTCAAAGGCAAAATGTGTGTATATTTCAGCAAACACACACACACACACACACACAGCAGCGGGGAGCGAGTGCAGCAGAGTGCAGGGCTAAAAGGGGCGATTCCAGGCCCAGATAACAGATGGAAATTGCCACTGGAGAAAATTAGGGTTGTTCAGCAGCTCGCCGATAAGCACCTATTTGCTTTTGGTCATAGTGGCTTCTCACACTTTATAAACCATCATTTAATTACAGTGACGAGTGCTGATTGTCGGCGGTGCCGTAAGGTAGAGGGGCCCCGGGGCCGAGAGCACTCGCAGGGGCCGAGAGCACAAAGAGGTAAATTATACGTGTCCTTGGCATTTCAATCACCATCCCTAATGCATTAGAGTTCAATTACATTAGACACTTCGGCAAAACCAGAGAAAGAGAAAAATTAAAGACAAAAGTCTATAGTTTTAGAGCCACGGGGAGAAAAGACAACATTTGTGAAGGGCTTTTTTTCCCTTTTTCATTCAAAAATAAGACATTTATCAAAATGATCAGTTCACTTATGTGTGTAATTATAATATCGATATTTGATTTTTATTTCTAAAGCACTACAATAATGCAAAAAATTATATCTTTACTAATAAAAGCTAAAATGTGGTATTTAAATAATTAATAATTCAATCAAATTGTGAGATTAGAGAGCACACAGAAAAAAAAATTGGTATAAATTTCATAAACAATTACAAAGAAACGGCAAGTAACGCATTGAATTAAATGTGAAATTATGAATGTAACACTTTTGTTGTAACTATGGACTATGCAAAATATGGTTACACTTTATTTTAAGGTGTCCTTGTTACAGTCTAATTATAATACGTGATATTAATTAACTACATGTGTTATTAGTACAGCAACATATGTAACACTGTAAAATAAAGTGTTACCAACAAGTATGTTACTCTTAGTTATTGTTAATTTCAACATTTACTAATACATTATTAAAATCAGAAGTTGTATCTGTTAATATTATTTAATGGAATATTTTTTTTTTATTAACTAACATTAACAATTAATACGGTAACAATGTTAAGTAACGAGGCCTTACTGTAAAGTGTTACTTCTTGTAACTTATTCCAATAATCTTAATTTAATTAATACTTAAAAATATTTTTTTTTCAGTGTAATCTTGCACATTTTCCTTAAATTAAAAACAACAAACATTACAGTAAAAAAACGGCGTTTTAAAGCACTCTATCTTCTCCTTGATGAATTGCTCTCACACACTTCAGGTTTATCTCCTCTGAGGATTATCAAACGATCAGTTTCAGCGGTTCTTCTAATGAAGCGCTTACACTGAGGGAATTATGTTTGATGTAATTACGGTTACATATATGTCTCATACTTCAGTGATGAGTGTGTGTGTGTGTGTGTGTGTGTGTGTGTGTGTGTGTGTGTGTGTGTGTGTGTGTGTGTGTGTGTGTGTGTGTGTGTGTGTGCTACGCTGCAGGATCTCTGTACGGCGAGTGTTACTGACGGCTAGTGTTGTGTTGCCATCTATTGGAGTAAAAGCTCATCTTATCAACACAAGTCACGGCTGTCAGGAGAACAAGCGCTGATGTGATGCCAGGGAAACATTACGCTATTTATAAATGTAATTATCAATTAATTATTGTCTCTCTGTGAAAATGTATATGTACATTTACAAATTCGGTTTTTAGTCAAATACTAAAAGATGCATGGCAACACATTTAACAGTTGTTGTGTATGAGAGTATCGTACAGAGGATTTACACTTACTGACATAATTATAAATATACAAATATGTCAGCAGAGCATAATTAAGCTGAATAAGGTGTACAACACTTTCCAATTAATTAACATAACAATACGCAACACTTCTACAGCATTGAGTCATCTCAGTTCATGTTCATTTCAACATTTACTAATAGATTATTAGTCTTTGTTATTATTATTTAACGGACCTGAACATGAACTAACACCGGACAGTTGTATTTTTATCAGCTAACATTAAGAAATATGATTAAATACAGTAAAAAAGTATATTGTTCATTGTTAGTGTTAGTTAATGCATTAGCGAAAGTTAACTAATTGGACTATATATACTAAATATTCCTATAAAAATATAATTTCTACTAATTGTGTTATTTAAAAGTTAAATTAAAAGTAAAAAGTCAGCTAAAATGTTACTTATCATTATGTATTCAACTAAAATTATGTAAAAAAATAATAATAATTTCTAAAGCATCAAACTGTTCTAGTTTCATACACATATTGTTTATTTGTACACTATAATATTTCTTGTGCCAGTGTTTACTGTAGGGGGCACTGCCTACACACTCATTACATCATGGCTAATTACTCCGCTTTATTAATTAGGATAAAGCAGACGAGAGCAGTCAAACTACACAATAAAGCCCTGGCAGTCCTGTGTTTCGGTCGCCATTGCCTATTGCTAAAGGGATTCGACCATTTGACAAAATATCACAATAAAAAATGTGCAATCGCAAGATTAATGAGGGGAGAAAATCAATGTTTAAGTTTCATTACCAAAAAAAATCACATACAATGTAATAAATGTGGTAAAACTATACTGTATCCCACAATGCAATGGGCTCAACATGACCTTTCTTTTCAAGTGTGATGAATAAAAGATAAGTAATATCATATATATGATGTGCAACCTTTTGTACTTTTCAAATTATTTAATTGAACTTCCAACATTTATGATATTTAATAGTCATTTATGCGATTATGTTCTATTTTGCTTTGATTACATGTCGTCTGTCAGGCTAGCGGAAATCAAACTTCTTTACTTT